>NC_043012.1:54940791-54955791 GCF_006345805.1 Octopus sinensis | reverse complement strand
GCCCATGTTTCACTACCATGTAGCATGGCTGTACGTACACATGCATCATATAGTAGTCTGCCTTTTACTCTTAGCGAGAGGCCTTTTGTCACCAGCAGGGGTAAGAGCTCTCTAAACTTTGCCCAGGCTATTCTTACTCTAGCAGTTACACTTTCAGCACACCCACCCCCGCTACTGACTTGGTCTCCTAGGTAGCGGAAGCTATCAACTACTTCTAGTTTGTCTCCCTGGAACGTGGTAGAAGTTGGTCTCTGCACATTTCCAGTGTTTATTGCTCCTGAGCATCTGCCATATATATATATATATATATATATATAAACTGGCATTATTACGAATGATTTGAAATTTGAGTAAAATATATCAAAACAAGATAAAACTATCATAAAAATATGTCTGAAGTAATATGTATTAAAACATTATGTATATTATTTCTGATTTGGGCCTGTGATCAGCAATTTTGAAGGATGAAAGGCAAAGTTGACCCCAGCAGAATTTGAACTCAGAATGTAAAGATGAATGAAATGTCACAAAGCATTTTCTCTGGCATGCTCATCATTCTGCAAGCACACCACTTTAATAATACTGATACACAAAAAAACAATAATGATAATAATAATGGTTTCAAATTTTGGCACAAGACCAACAAGTTCAGTGGAGGGTAAGTCAATTACATTGGCCCCAGTGTTCAAGTGGATGAATGACAAAGTTGACTACAGCAGAATTTGAACTTAGAACATAAGGACAAATAGAATGCCACACTGTATTTTGCCCGGTAGGCTAACAATTTTGCCAGCTTGCTGCCTTTATAATAATAATAATAGTAATAATAATAATAAAAATAATAATAAAAATAATAATAAAAATAATAATAATAATAATAATAATAATAATAATAATAATAAAAATAATAATAATGATGATAATAATAATAATAATAAAAATAATAATAATAATGATAATGATAATAATAATAATAATAATAATAATAATGATAATAATAATAATAATAATAAACCTCGAATAATAATAATAATAATAATAATAATAATAATAATAATAATAATAATAATAATAATAATAATGATAATAATAATAATAATAACTGTCAGTTGTTTGACCTTAACCGGTTGAGCATGTCCCTTAGTGGCTGACGATATGTGCATCTCTGATCACGAGCAGAAGTAGTGGGGGAGCATCATAGCCATGTGTTGAGAGGGATTCTTTGGGGTTTGAATAATTCACATTTGGAAACAGGGGTGTTTCGTTCAACATCCTTAAACAACCCTTATTCAGAGACCTTTTGAGCGGGATGGGCTACTCGACCAGAACAAAATTCTAACTGGGCCCCACCTGCAAGGTCATGTGCTGTTTATCTTGATATGAGATCACCTTGTCGCGCGCATATGGTTGTGATGCATGTGCCTAGTGTACCTTTATCAGACGGGTAGTCATGATGGGTATACTGGGTTTCGTATATTTTACCCCAGTGTCACTTTGATGGCATGCACTGCTCTCTCACTCAATAATAAAATAATGATAATAATAATAATAATAATAATAATAATAAAATAATAATATAAATATAATATGATAATAATAATAAACCCAATATAATAATAAAATAATAATAATAATAATAATAATAATAATAATAATAATGGTTTCAGATTTTGGCACAAGGCCAGCAAGTTCAGGGGAGGGGTAAGTTGAATCCATTGACCCCAGTGCTTAACTGGTACTTATTTTATCGACCCCAAAAGGATGAAAGGCAAATTTGTCTGCAGTGGAATTTGAACTCAGAAAGTATACATGGATAAAATGCTGCCAAGCATTTTTTTCAGGTGCTCTAACGGTTCTGGAAGCTCACCACCTTATAATAATAATTTAGTGCAAATAAGACTTTAAAACTGATAATTCACACGATTTGGGGTTTTTTTAATGACATAATTAAATTAGAAACAACGTTACGTCTCTTTTGTATTTTTTTTATTGTGTTTAAACAAAGATGGACATTCTCATTCAATTCTTTGACCACCCACTTTTTATTTTAATACATTTACTTTTTATGTAGTTTTTGATTTGAAATTAATCAAAAAAAATAAAAGGAACTGAAATGATTTTATATGCCAAATTAAAGCATTGGGGTGATTAGGTGTAAGAGAGGATATTTCTGTAATTAAAATTTGCACACGAATAACAGTTTAATATAATTAAAAGAAAAATGAATTGAAATTTTTTTTTGTGGTTCAAATTTAAATTCCAGTTTTGTTTCTTATTACTATTGTTTTGTTTTTCTTTTTTGTTGTTGTTGTTGTCACAAAATACATTTTATAATTAAATTTCAGTTCAATTCTGAATTTGAAATCAAATTTACCAATTCAGTTTTTCACCTCCTGTGTTGGTTTATTTTATGAAAAGTTATTTCAGTTTTATGTAATTTGAAATATCCTCCCCTATCTCATCTTCTACACAACCTGAATTAAATCCCCATTGTTGGTTTTTTTTAATATCTAATACACATTTTATAACATCTCATAATATGGTAGTATAATTACAACAGTGTCATACAATGTGATATAGTAGTTGTAACAAAACTTTCACATAATCTACAGATTTGGACAGGAGGAACAATAATAAATATGAATTACACTCACAAAAAATTACTTTTCATTAAATAGAAGGGGAAAAAATGGCATAATTATATTTATTCCTTCAGAATTTGTTACAAATTAACAGCTTTACATACAAAAAAAAAAGTTTAAGCAGGCAGGAAAAAACATTGGCATGATAAATCTGAAATATAATAATTGATTAGTACTCACATAAGATATGTGAAAATGGATCTATGTAAATACTACTAAACATATTAATTAATATCCCACAGAATTAGTTTCATTTACTAAATGAAAAATTAAGTTGTCATTAGGGAATCTTTGGGAAGCATCTTTGGTAAATGCAATTATTAATGAGAGGTTTTTTAAATGTAATTTAGGTAATTCTTAAAATTGGGAACTTGTTAAATAATAAACAATTACAGATTAATTCTAATATCCAATTCCATAGGAGAAAAGAAAAAATACAGAAAACAGAAAATTGCTTCGTTAAAAGAACAAAAACATTTAAACATGTCTGAAAAATGTTTTATTAATTGATATTAAAAGAAAATTCTACTGTTGAAGATATTTTTTAAGTGCTGACATTACTGTTTAAACGCATATAAGACATGTATTCTGTTGCAACTTTCAAGCTAAAAGCATAAGTGCAATACAGTGAAATATTTCTTGATACCTCAAATTTGAACAGACTAATAGCATCAGTAGCCAGCATCAATAAGTACAAGTAAATAAAAATAAAAATAAACTATAACAGGAATGATTTATATACCATAAATCTTCGAGTATAATCCGCATTTTTTCCCCAAAATTTAAAGGTCAAAATCCCTAGTGCGTACTATATACGAGGTTAAAAATGAAAAATATTTTCTAAGCAACATCCAAGTCTCTATTTGCTGTCTGGCAATGTTTATTCAGACGCATTTTGTGATGTCGGGCACGAAAATACCTCAAGCTAAGCCTGAAAGCAATGAAGTCATAAAAGAATCATCCATAACTCGCAGTAAGCAACATTTATTAAAATAAAAATATTCAGAACACCGAATAACATGTAACAAAAACAGTTTGCAAACATATTTACATTCCCATATAACAGTTAAGAACATTACCATTATTGTATAACGCATGCACGGAAGTGTTTGTTCGACTAGGTGCTGCTGGTTTAATTATGCATGACTCAAGTTAGAGAAGGGGTGCATATTATACACAAGGTTTAGGTTTTTCAGAGGTACAGCCCCCTAAAAATCCCTTGCGTATTATACTCAAGGGCGGACTATACTCGAGGATTTACAGTAATACAAATTTTAGAAGATGGAATAGCATACACTTTATATGTGATTGGCAACACAGTTATTTGGCAATCAAAATATTTATGGTTTGAGTCTCATCAGTAAGCTTGTTATTCTTTTCTGTCACAAACTGGGGTTTACAATATCTAATGTAGCATCAAACAGAAACACAGTGGTATGTTTTAAAAGAATATAAAAAATGTAGCATCACATGGTTCTGGGTTCAGTCCCACTGTGAGGAACCTTGGGCAAGTGTCTTCTACCATAGCTTCAGGCAGACCAAAACCTTGTGAGTGGATTTGGCTGACAGAAACTAAAAAGAAGCCCATCATATGTATATGTATATATATATATATATATATATATAGTATATATATATATATATACAAAATAAGAAAATGGAGAAACACATCTTAATCAATGATCAACTACCAGATAAAACCCAATCAATACATATATATATAAACATATATATATATATATATATATATATATATATATATATAATAGTACACAGAGATCCAGATATTCTCAGTGTAGAAAACACTTAGTAGTACTCAAGAGATTTAAACTTGAGTGGGTATAGCAGTAAATGTAGGGATAATTAAGTTACACAGATCAATATATAAAGTACATTAAATCCATCATCATCATCCAGTGTGTTAAATCCAGGTTTTGTCCCTGTTAATGGGGGTGGCCGTATCTACTGCAATGCCATAGCAACCACCCTCACACCGTCTCACAATCTTGCCCAGTTTTGGGTGTCCTCCTTTTTCAAACCAACCCTCCCAATCTCCTCTTCCACCTATCCCCTCTGCCTTTTTCTTGATCTACCTCGCTTTCTCGCTCCATTTACCTCAAACGCAATCACCCTCCTCGGAACATGGTCTTCATACCTCCTCAACACATACCCATACCACACCACTCCATTTGCCCTTGCCAACCATTCCAATGATTCCTCTGTCCTCAGCATTCCCATCAAATCCTCAGTCTTCCTCTAACCAAACAGCTTCACTCCACACATTTCTCTCACCATTGCTCTCTCAGACCTTCTCAAAATTGCCATCGCTCTTTCCCTCAGACACCCATATCTCACTCCCAGACAACATGAAATACATGCATACATATAAAAAGGTCCGACTTACACAGAATACAAATGAATTAAAGGGGTTGAGGAAAAGTATTACAAATCCAACAACTGTTTCTGAGGGATTGCTGATCCATAATAATCTTTGTCGATTGATTCCATCATAGGATGAGATGAGACTCCACCTTCAGTGAAGAAATCTTCCATTTGAGATGTTAAAGGAAAGAAATTCAAAGATGGAATGTTGGATTTGTAATACTTTTCTTCAACCCCTTTAATTCTCTACATCATTTGTATTCTGTGTAAGAAGGACATTTTTATATGCATACATATATACATTTTTGTATTTCATGTATTTAATGTACTTTATATATTGATTTGTCTAATTTGCTTTTCCTGACTTTACTTTACATATATATATATATATATATATATATACACATATATATAGAGAGATATAGGCGGCAGCTGGCAGACACGTTAGCACACCGGGCGAAATGCGTAGCCGTATTTCGTCTGCCGTTACGTTCTGAGTTCAAATTCCGCCGAGGTCGACTTTGCCTTCATCCTTTCGGGGTCGATAAATTAAGTACCAGTTTCGCACTGGGTGATGTAACGACTTAATCCCTTGTCTGTCCTTGTTTGTCCCCTCTATTTTAGCTCCTTGTGGGTAGTAAAGAAATATATATGTATGTGTATATATATATATATATATATAATATATATATCTATATATATATATATATGATGTATATATTATACTATATATATATATATATATATATATTAATATATATATATTATATATACATTATATACATATACATATATATATATATATATATATATATATATATATATATATATATATATATATATATTATACACATACACACATTTATGTGTGTGTGCCTTTGTATCTGTGTTTGTCCCCCACCACTGCTTGATAACTAGTGTCGATTTGTTTACATGCCCATAACTTAGTGGTTCAGCAAAATAAACTGATAAAATAAGTACCAGACTCAACATATAAGTACTTGGATTGATTCATTTGACTAAAATTCTTCAAGGTGGTGCCCCAGTATGGCCACACTATAATGACTGAAACAAATAAAAGATAAAAGATCATTCTAATAAAGAATTTTGCTACCAAAAGTTAAATTTTCTTTAGAGATTTAGAAAAGAAGGAATATATTCTTAGAACAGAGATCTTATCTGAATGCTTGAAGCAGTGAAGATACTCAAGGCCAAGGTGATGGTGTGAAACTGTGTGAAAGAATTCAGCCTACCGCTCAAAAACAGAACCAGATCTTTTGCTGGTCTTCTAAACAGTTTCCCCTATCGAATTTCGCTCACAAGGCTTTGGTCAATCTCTAGTTATGATAGAAAATAACTTACCCAAGGTGCCACTTAATGGGATTAGATCTGAAACCACAAAATTTTAAAGCAAACTTCTTAACCCCATAGCCATGCTTCTGTTCTCTCCTTTTGGGTTTGGTACATGTTCTTTCAGCCATACATTTTCTCTCAGCTAGATAGTATACATATATATATATTATATATATATATATATATATATATAGATATATATATATATATATATATATATATATATATATATATATATATATATATATATGTATATGTATATATGTTAATCAAAGTTTACTGTATTTATATCCATCACAACTTATCTTGCCAATTGGTTTTTCATAGTAGGTGTTCAACAGGGTGTTAAATAACAGCCTGATTATGTAACCTTGTGTTCTTCAGAGATGGCAGTTATAAGATCAAATATGTCAACTGCCATATATATACACATATATATTTAATAGCAATTTGACTTATTTCCATGCAACTTAAAATTGTTGCCACTGGTACCAATGTCCTATCTAACAATATAGACTAGAGAACACAGACAAGAACTGATGTTGCTTCTGAACCAATAACACCATGTGATCTGAGTTGACCAATAGAGGCCTAACATCTTAGAAGGCATCTGGAATCTGTCTCGTTTCTCGTTACTCAATTTCCAAATGCTTAATGAGCTAAGTTTTTTTCTGCAAGCCTCTTAAACTTTAAGTTGCATGGCGCTGCATCAAACTCTTATTAAATTATGCATGTAATTCTTACTAAATATGTTGAGTGATACTTTCTTTCATTTGTCCACCCACTCACATATGTAAGTGTGCGTGTGTGTGTGTGTGTGTGTGTGTGTGTGTGGTGTGTGTGTGTGTGTATTTATATTTATATTGTGGAGCAATATATTCCTAGTTATGCCATATCGCCATATAAATAGTCAGAATGTTACCGATGCTTTTTTGCGCCAACTAATGCACTTGGCACAATATTGATCACTCTTCAGACATGCTGGCCAGAAGCACAGCTTCTTTTATGCTGGAGGTAAATATACAGTCCTAATTTGCACACACACACACACACACACACACACACATATATATCAGTCAATGATCAGAATAAATGAATTCATTCATTTACCTTTTGGTCAGTTATGTAAGTTTTCTTGAACTATTGCAAAGTGGTACGAAATACCCAAGGGTGTAGCTATACATTTCACAACTGAAAATAATTTACAATTTAGAATGTTGTAAAAGAGATCCATTAGACATTGACTATGGTTCATTGGTTCAAACTGGATAAAGAAACCACACTAGAGTATTAAAGGAGTAGAAAGACCAAGGAACTCATATGTTTTTTTTTTATATTATCCTCAGTTGGTTAATGTCTCAAACTAGTTCACAATACTAAAAATACTATTTACACTATTTAGCCTCAAAAATCTCTGAATGACTAATTGGTTATTTAAACGCCAAGAAAACATTGAATCATCTGGCCTTTTTTCTTTCTCAACTAGAAATGCCTCAAAGAATTGTGTCATAGACAAATATCCAAAATTGTAGGATTGTCTATCCTCTGATGACATCATATCAAATTAAAAACATAGCAAACAAGCAATAGATAAAAAAAAATCAAAAGTAAGAAAGCATATGCAGTACTCCTATTTCTTTGGATGGACGGAAGATATTTCTTAGTTGTGAATAAGAAACTTCTAAACATAAGGCAATGCCAGAACATTAAATTAACTTTGAAATTCATAATTATAAAATAAAATTAAATAATGCTTATTTGAAGCATAACATCAGCAGGAAAGTTTTGTTTCATCACAAAAATTTGGGGCCTTTAATGATAGAAGCTTGTACAGTTGTAAAAACAGGAACCATTCATTAAAATCTGAGTCAACTCAATACAACAAGGAATGTCATATGAGCTATGGAAGTCAATGTAATGTTCATTGACTATATAAAATTAGATAGAGATAGGTGTAAATATCCTTCATTTATATTTTCACTTGAAAAAATATTATGTTTTAACTATTTAAACAAAGTAAAACGGATCAGCAGTGATTTCATTTGCAGTTCAATTCAACACAAAGTAACAACTCTCTCTTTTTACTCTTTTACTTGTTTCAGTCATTTGACTGCGGCCATGCTGGAGCACCGCCTTTAGTCGAGCAAATCGACCCCGGGACTTATTCTTTGTAAGCCCAGTACTTATTCTATCGGTCTCTTTCGCCGAACCGCTAAGTGACGGGGACGTAAACACACCAGCATCGGTTGTCAAGCAATGCTAGGGGGACAAACACAGACACACAAACATATACACACACACTTATATATATATATACATATATACGACAGGCTTCTTTCAGTTTCCGTCTACCAAATCCACTCACAAGGCATTGGTCGGCCCGGGGCTATAGCAGAAGACACTTGCCCAAGGTGCCACGCAGTGGGACTGAACCCGGAACCATGTGGTTGGTTAGCAAGCTACTTACCACACAGCCACTCCTGCGCCTATCAAGGAAACTTTCTTAGTTGAATGTTAAAATTTTTTCTTTTTAATCGTACAAGAGAATAAGACTCTTTGTAATGTTAAGTTCTCCAAAATAGTTTTTATTAAATAAAAACTATTTCTTCTATATATCTCACAGAGTATCATTCCACCCACCACCCACCCTTCCACAACACCTTGCAATATATATATATATATATATATATATATATAACTAGCTATAGTTCAGAGAGTTTTTCAAATGTATTTTCCAGTTCAGTTGACGGTTATCTTTCATCAAAGAAAAATAAGAAAGTGTCATAATATATACTTGGTAGAAATGTAAATAAACAAGTAGAAAAATAAATGCCAAGTCTATTATTTAATGTAGAGGGTTTTCTTTTTCTTTAAAAAAAAAAATTGAAACTATTATATTGTGTTAGGAATTGCAAATGTTATTCAAATTGATGAATCATTACATGTTTATTGTGTTAAATCTAAACACAAATATAGACAGAACACAACAAAGAAGGAAGATGAATTTGAGTGCCAGATGGGGTTCTGATTTGTTGTATTTTCTCTCTCTCCTCTCTCTCCTCTCTCTCTCTCTCTCTCTCTCTCTCTCTCTCTCTCTCTCTTTCTCTCTACCTATGTTTTAAATATATAAGATATATAATATATACAGGTGTTTTCTTTGGATAGTTGTAGCTTAAATAGTAAATCAATTGTTTAATGAACCCTTATATTTAGAGAAATGAGATAACAAATTTTAAGGATTAGTTTAACTGCTGAATCAGCCCAGCTCAAAACCCAGAATTTCTTATGATTAAGCACATGACCATTTGTGCCTAGTATGGTTGTGAGTATAGGCCACTAAACTGATCACAGTAGATGGTTGTTACTAATTTTAGTAAGCGAGGAAGAATGAAAAAGCAAAAGCCATTATTAGCAGATTTGAGCTCTGATCAAAAAATGACTAGATCTGCTCTTTAATGCAAACAGTCTCATAATTGGCAAACAAATTTAAAAATTTTTTCAAAGACATTTTAAATTTACAAAATGAAATATATTTACTTCCACCATTACAAGATCCACTCATGTTGTGATGTGGTGGCTGCTATGCCTCAATGACCGTGAGAGCTAGTCCATCAGTGTGCAAACTCTTGGTAGGACTTCTCATGTTAAACAGGTCAAAGGATAGAGGCCAGATTAATATGGATCACCTCTTCTCAGAAGTAAAAATGGGTCTGCATAGGGCCAACATCCCTACTTAGAAAACACAATGTTACAGAAGCATCAGTAATAATTCAAAACCCATAAGACCTGAGAGAGGACAGTCCATGATCAAGAACAGTATAGAAAAGTCACAAATGACTCACACTCTATAAGGGAGTGAAGGATTTAACAATAAGTACATTTACTTCAGAGAGAAATAATATTTTTACATACATTTGTCAATGATATCATGAGCAGGAATGTGTAAGGGGTGATGGTCTTTACAATTACACATCATTATGTTGTTTCTTCCTTTCTTTCATTATTGTAATCTTATTTTCATTGGTTTATCAGTTAACCAGTTATCACATGATTACAATGTTTAGCCACCTGCGTAGCACCAAATAGTTTTGCTATATTGCACTCACCTCGTCTTCAATTTCTCTCTAATTGACAACACACTTCTCTCCAGATCCCAGCTTTCCCACCACCCACCCATCACCCCAAAGGATTCAGTGTTTAAATTTATATCACATTTTTTACCGGACAACATGTTATGTCGCACGTTCGGATGGCCTCTACTCAACTCTACTCTGCTCCTACTACCCTGTTCTAGTCTACTCTCTCTACTACTACTCAGCTGTGCTCTGACTAGTCTAGGACTGCTAGACTTCTCCCTTGATATCTACGTATTGGGCTAGTCTACTTCATCGTCTGGGGGCGTCTACACAACACAACAACAACCCTTTAATTTTTTAATG
Source organism: Octopus sinensis (assembly GCF_006345805.1). Taxonomy (NCBI): domain Eukaryota; kingdom Metazoa; phylum Mollusca; class Cephalopoda; order Octopoda; family Octopodidae; genus Octopus; species Octopus sinensis. Next base: position 54,944,975 of record NC_043012.1, on the reverse strand, counting down.
CTCCATTTATTACATATGTTAACATCCAGCATATGGGATGTTCTTAATTGGAAAACCTTTTGAACACAGATCCCTTTGACTAGGTCTGATCCACGGCTAAACAATAACAATATACTAATACATACTGATCCATTGCTGGTGTTGTTGTTTAATCCCAGGTCAACCCAGATTGAGCAGATCTATGATCAAAAGAAAACCAGCTGTGTCCACTCAGTCTTTTTAGAGTTATATAGGATTATATTATTCACTGTATTCTTTCATCATCATCATCATCATCATCGTTTAACGTCCGCTTTCCATGCTAGCATGGGTTGGATGTTTTGACTGAGGACTGGTGAACCAGATGGCTGTGCCAGGCTCCAATCTGATCTGGAAGAGTTTCTTCAGCTTGATGCCCTTCCTAACGCCAACCACTCCGAGAGTGTAGTGGGTGCTTTTAAAGTGCCACTGGCACGAGGGCCAGTCTGGTGGTACTGACAACGGCCATGCTCGAAAATGGTGTTTTTTACGTGCCACCTGCACAGGAGTCAGTCCAGCGGCACTGGCAACGACCTTGCTCAAATGTTTTGTTCATGTGCCAGTGAGGCGATGCTGACAAATATCACGTTCAAATGATGCTCTTTATGTGCCAGACAGCTGCTCTGGCATTGATCCTGCTTGGATGGAGCTGTTAACGCTCCACTGGCATGGGTGCCAGTCATCGAATTTGGTTCAATTTCGATTTTACTGATGTGATTTAGAGGGAATTTGGCTTTTATTTCTAGCCAGTTTTGCAGCTATGTTGGTGTTCCTTTTATTGGCTCATTGCTTTATTCATGCAGATTACATATCTAAATTACATCATTTCTAAAACTATTCTATTTTGCTACACACACAAATGACAACATTATTGTAACATAGTGGCAAATATATAATATATAACAAAGTCTCAGAGTGTAGAAGAAGCCAGGAAAATCTATTTGCATGGAAGCCAAATAATTTTAGAAATTAAAATTATTAAGTTAAAAACCTTATTAATATATTTCACTGCTCTTCTCAACCCTGTATTCTGAGATACTTTTTAATAAAAATAATAATAAATGTTCAAATCTATATACACCTTCTTACTATCTATATCTAATATAACTACTCCTTTAAATTTTTAGAAAAGTATAGGTTTATTTGAGCTGTTATTAACACTATCCTTTACAAGCTAAGTTTTAAGTGACATTAATTTCAATTTATTATTATTATTATTTTATTCATTTATTTTCAATTTTTATTCATTTAATTTCAATTTATTATTATTACTTTTTTATTCAAACTGTTTGATCTGGTTTAGTATAATCTGTGTATTATCTGTTATCTAGTATTATTTTGTGAAATTAATAGTTTATATACAACAGATAAAACATTTTGACAACACTGGCTTTAATCATTTATATTTAATCCTTTCATAACTGTATTTCTGTTAAAATTCATTCCTTTGTTTTAATTAATTTTTTTAGATAATTAAGAAATTTAGTAAAATATCAAAATTAAACTGGCAATTGGAACATAATCAACATGAAATTTTGGTGGATGATTTTAATTTAGATCAGTATAAAGCATGAAGTTTGTAACCTAGAACTTGGGCCAGTCTTAGGTAGGTTGGTATTAAAAAGGATAACCGTTTTGTCATCGTATTTCTGTTAAAATTCATTGCCTTTGTTTCAACTAATTTTCAAACTAACAAAGAATTTAGTAAAATAACTTTGTTAAAATTAAGCTAGTGTTTGGAAAATAAATCAAATAAAATTTGATAGGTTTTAATTATATCAATTTAATACTGGAAATTTATATCATAAAACCAGAGGCAAACTCAAATGGATTGAAATCAAAAAGGTTAATGTATTTTCCATAAGAAAATTAAAATTTTTAAGACGTTTTCAATCACTTTGTGCTTTTGATTCATTTTGATTGTATGGTTGGATTTTGCTGTGCATAACTAGTCTTTGCTATGCTATGTTAACCATGACACTGTGTATGTATGTAGCATGGACTACCACACTTTTATTAACACGTGAATTATTATTTCATCTCTCTCACATATTGTCATGCTGCCCAGCAATGAAAATACAGGTGCAGAACTTCAGACTTTAAAATGAACTGACTACAGTAGATTTTTGCACCCTTTCAGAAATTTCTTAATTATTGGCTGTAGTTATAGGTATAGAGTCATGTGACATGAACATGATGTCCAATTAGTTTAAATTGATATTCTAATCCAACCAATCAGCAATTTGACAAAAGATGTACATGCTATTGAGAAAATTACCGAGATTGGTGTTGTGAAACAAAAATATCTTGTGCTATTTTGTTCTGCCAGAGTTACAACAAATATGCCATTGTCACTCTTGCCAAGTGTAATGAACCAGTGATTAGTCCCTTGGAAATCTGTAACCAACACTGGTTATTGTTCACAAAATACAAGATATAAAACAGTTACAAATTTTGACACAAAACCACAAAACTTTTAGAGGAAGGGATAGCTGAATGTATTAACCCCAGTGCTCAAATGGTTGGCATTTATTTTATCAACCACAAAAGGATGAAAACCAAAGGCAAACTCATCAGAATATGAGCTCAACATAAAGAACTAGAAGAAACACTAAACATTTCATCTGCCTTAATGCAAGGTGTAAAATAAACAATAAAATAAGACAGTGTTAGACCCTTCAAGAAAATCAAAACTTATTTCTTTGTTTATTGAGATTCAGATAATTTGTTTCTTTTTAACAAAATTTGTGAACAATAATTCCTATTTTTTAATAAGCCCACTGGTTATTCACGACACCAGTTCCTTGTTAGGCATGTAATTCTCTGTATACCACTAGCAGAGATATCACATCTATCTCCAGCAGTTGAGCATATACCACTGACAAGGCCAGGGAATGCCAAAATCATGTGATCTGATAGTCTTGGTGATAGCAATGGCAGGTGATTTATCTCCCCTCTAGCAATGTAAACAGGAGTGATTATATGCACCAAAAAGCCTATATGAGAGGTCTTCTCATGGTAACTATTGCAGCATTCTGTGTCCTAACACAACATCCACTTTTAAGTGGGGTCAAATATTACCTTTCCATATTAATACTGCTTTTGTTGTTAATGATTACTTTTTAATTGTTCCTCATTCTTTTTGTATCACATAAAAAATGGTTTTGTTTTTAGTAGGTTTTACCTTCAATGGGTTAAAAATCTCAGAAAGGCATATGATTGAGGAAGAGTCCTTACTGAAATATTTGTATCATCCAATAAAATTTACCAGATTGAATTTTATAAAGAATACATATTCTCCAGAACAATCATCATCATCATCATCATCATCATTTAGCGTCCGTTTTCCATGCTAGCATGGGTTGGACGGTTCTACTGGGGTCTGTGAAGCCAGAAGGCTTCATCAGGCCCAGTCAAATCTGGCAGTGTTTCTACGGCTGGATGCCCTTCCTAACGCCAACCACTCCGTGAGTGTAGTGGGTGCTTTTTACGTGCCACCCGCACTGGTGCCAGACAGAGCTGGCAAACGGCCACGAACGGATGGTGCTTTTTATGTGCCACCGGCACGAGGGCCAGGCGAGGCTGGCAACGGACACGAAACGGGGCGGTGCTGGCAACGGTCGCGAAACGGAAAGTTCTCTTACATGCCACCGGCACTGGTAACACATCTGCAATTTCCATTGATCGATTTCCATTGATCGATTTCGATTCTGATCCTCACTTGCCTCAATGGGTCTTCACAAGCAGAGTTTCGACATGCCACCGGCACTGGTAGCACATCCGCAATTTCCATTGATCGATTTCGATTCTGATCCTCACTTGCCTCAACACGTCTTCACAAGTAGAGCTTTGTGTCCCAAGAAGGGAAGGTATGCATACGTAGGCTGGCTCCATCCCATGTAGAAGGCCACGGGTTGTGGACTCACTTGTCTGCCGGGTCTTCTCGCGCACAGCACACTTCCAGAGGTCTCGGTCTCTAGTCATTTCCTCAGTGAGACCTAAAGTTCAAAGGTCGTGCTTCACCACCTCGTCCCAGGTTTTCCTGGGTCTGCCTCTTCCACAGGTTCCTCAACCGCTAGGGTGTGGCACTTTTTCACACAACTATCTTCATCCATTCTCGCCACATGACCATACCAGCGCAAACGTCTCTCTTGCACACCACAACT
>NC_043012.1:54918291-54935791 GCF_006345805.1 Octopus sinensis | reverse complement strand
ACAACATATGCATACACACATATAGATACATACATACATATATACATATATACATATATCACACACACACACACACACACACGCACATACATATATATATATATATAATATATAATAATATTACATACATACAACACACAACACATAATACATGCGTATATTCCTACTATACCCATACATTTCTATACATATATACGATACACATATACAAGCGTGCACATACAATATGTGAAAGGTCTTAGGAGAAAAGGTAATCGGGGGTGCTAGATGGGAACGGTGGGATTGGGGGGGTTTTGTGGGTGGGGTGTCATCAATCTGGTTGCCGGGTAGGTCTATAGTTCTTGTAGTTCGCATACTTCTTATGCATGCAATTGGGGAGTGTTCTGAGAATTTGTTAAGGAGAGGGGCCTTTGGCGAACAAGATCTCTAGGCTCTCCGATATGCAGAGGTCACAGCAGGTATGGCCTCCTGTGTACGAGCGCGCCTTCTGTAGTTGTTTCCACTTGGTCTTGAAGGGGATTGAGTTCCTTTTAAGGTACCAGATGTGGGTGGCGAGGGTAGTTTGGTTGGATTTATCCTGTCGCCGAACGAGTGTGTGTGTGCGTACCAACGGGTCTTAAAGCTGTTTGACGTCATTCCGATGTAGGATTTCTTTTATCGTCAGGGCCTGATCTTACTCGCATGTATATACTAGGTCCCTCTGTAGGCAGTTGTTGTTGAGGGGGCAGGTGGTTTTATCAGGGCAGTTGCAATTGCTATCGGACGTTGGATGGGCCTCGGAAAAAGTATATATATATATATATATATGTATGTACATATATATATATATATATAAATATATATATATATATATATGTGTATATGTGTGTGTGTGTGTGTGTGACAGGGCTTCCACAGTTTCCGTGGACCAAATTTACTCACAAGGCATAGGTCAGCCTGGGGCTATAGTAGAAGACAGTTGCCCAAGGTGGTGCTGGGCAAAGGAACTGAACCTGGAACTACATAGTTGCAAATCCTTAACCCGACCGCCAAATCTGAGCCTATTTGAATAGTATTTTTAACTATACATTTTTTTTATGATGTCCTAAATCTTCCAATATATATATAAAAAAAAATAAAACAAAACATGGCTTGCACATTTAAAAATTTGATTATGATCTGGAAAGCTGTCGGTAGTCAGATCAATAAGTTACTCAACATCTGAGGTAACAACTATGGCAAGCAACGTTGAGGACAGTAGTTCATATTCTGACACTTCACTTCAAAGACTGTGCTTTCCTTTTGAAAGCCAACAAACGCTACTTCAAGTCCGCTTTGATGCTAACCCTCTGCAAACCTCAAACATCACATATTAGAGTACTGCTCACTCATTAGGGCTAGCACTACTGCTGCTGCTACTGCTACTGCTACAGTTACTACTACTACTACTACTACTACATAGATCCCAGTCTGTTTGCAAACGGTAATTCGGCTGATTGGCAAACAGTCACTCATTTATCAGCATAGCTTTAAGTATTTAACAACCGAAACTCATGCTATTTTTCCTTCTTTTCTTCTTCTTCTTCTTCTCTTCTTCTTCTTCTTCTACTGCTACTACTACTACTACTACAACAATGGCTTCTGCTTTTATAAACGAGTAAGCAATATTCCATTTAATTCCTTTGCTCGTTCAATACATCAGTCTTTCCTCTTCTCATCAGCCTTTGCTGTACCTCACTCTTCAAGAGCTTACACTATGCATGGAGTCTTGTAGAATTTTATCTCATTTACATTTCCCCCTGCATACAGTCATTGGCCAAGTGCAGTTGATAACAAAATTGTTAGAGTATCACGACAATATGCCTCGCAGTATTACTACCAGTTCTTTATCTTTTACCTTTGAATCCCTCTGAAGATAAATTTGCCCTTTATCTTTCTGAAGTTTATAAGAAAAGAAAAGTACCAGTACCAAGAGAGCATGGGTGGATGGGGGTTTCAATTTAGTTGATTGCAAACCAGGAACTTGAGTCCATAAATCAGTCCAAAATTATCTTCAGCTTCATTGAATCAATTCCTGGAATAACACTGGTGCCAAGCTACATCAGTCATTGACTTTCTTTTGGATTATATTGTCATGGATAGAGAGGGGAGAAATGTGCCATGGACAATTATAGGTATTTCTTAGACTCTTACACAGCTAAGCAATTGCTGATGATTGAATAAATCATTAGTCTACACAAATTCAAACTGAACACAAACTACAAAAATCTCACCATTCTTGGAGGGCCATGTTTATTATTGGTTTTATCTTGAGGAATGGTCCTGAGCACTGCTCTTTGGCCAGAGACTAACCAGCAAAAAACACAAAACCAGGGGTTGCATTGTGTTCAAAACTAAGACAATTCTCAGCAGTTGCAGTCATCCAGCTCCATACAAGAACCACCAATGGACATGTAGGAACCACCAATAGACATGTAGGAACCACCAATGGACATGCAGGAATCACCAATGGATTAAAATTCACTGCTATGGGTAATGGCAGTGTATGATAATGACGAGCATTTACTTTGTTAATCTTTTGGGCAAATGTGAATTAAATTGTTTCATATAGGTAAAAACTACCTGTAATAGATTAGCTTCCTATCCAGGAGTACATTTAATTCTTATTTGCTTCACACTGTGAAGAATGTAGTTGAGTAACTGATATTGTATCCAAGGTCAAGATAATTTATCTGAATGGCCTGGTTCACCTATATGTAAATAGGAACTGTGGAAAGGGAGAGAGAGAAACAGACACATACACACACACAGCTCAACATTGTAAAGAAGTCAAATTTTGTAGCAATTGGAAAAAAGTTTAGTTGTTTTGTTTTGTATTTATAGTTGGATGTCAGCTACAGGAGATACTGGCTGGTAAATTGGGTAGGTTTGGTAACTGTATACTCCTTTACTTGTTTCAATCATTTGATTGTGGTCATGCTGGAGCACCGCCTTTAGCCAAGCAAATCGACCCCAGGACTTACTCTTTGTAAGCCTAGTACTTATTCTATCGGTCTCTTTTGCCAAACTGCCAAGTTACTGGGATGTAAACACACTGGCATCGGTTGTCAAGCGATGTTCGGTGGACAAACACAGACACAAACATACACACACACTCACATTTATATATATATATATATATATATATATATACATATATGCGACAGGCTTCTTTCAGTTTCAGTCTACCAAATCCACTCACAAGGCTTTGGTCAGCCTGAGGCTATAATAGAAGACACTTGCCCAAGGTGCCATGCAGTGGGACTGAACCCGGAACCATGTGGTTGGTAAGCAAGCTACTTACCACACAGCCACTCTTACACCTATAGAAAATATCTAGAAGATTGATGTTGCTTGATCAAAACCATTCCAGCCATGAATATATCGTCTTTTATTTCTTAAAAGCATTGTATATCTAGCATTACATATAACTGATGTCCTTCCATTTTTAAGATAGCAAGGTGTGATTTGAGAAAGAGTTGGGCATTTATTTCATATAGGAATACATCATACAGTGTATCCTTTCTTTTCTTTACTTAAAGTTGTAGGGTGTGATTTGATATTTAAGCTGCTATTTCTAGCAGGTTGAGCTACAAAATGGACTACACCATGCAATGCATCTTCTCCCCTAAAATGGTGGGGTGTGGTTCATGAGGAATTTGGACAATTGCTTCTAGCAGGACATTGTCATACATGTTCATTCCTTATTTAAAATGGCAGTGTGTGATTTGAGAAAGAGAGAGATATTGGTCGATAGTTTCAGTCACTATATAAAAATGGCCTCTAGTTTATCCAGAAGAAAACATATTCAATAGACATTTGGGATATACAAAACTAATTACTTTCAACAAAGCCTGAAGTGACATACACTATAAATCAAGCATTTCACCATGACTAGACCACTTTTGAGAAAAAAAATTAGGTTAGGAAGAATTTAAAATGATTTCTAAAACATACACTGTGAAAGGCAGCCACCTCCACACAGCAAAGTTAATCTAAAACTGAACGCTTCAGTCAGAAAGTTAACATTTATTTTAGTGAAATATTAAACCCATCATAGCTTCAAAATATCCCATCTTTTAACACTTATGCGTGTGTGTGTCTGTGTGTATTTACTGTTCGTTTGTTTTTAACATCTGTTTGTCATACTAGCATGGGTTGGGTGTCATGCTAGCATCTGTTTGTTATACTAGGGTGGGTTTTATTTGAGGCAGGAATTTACAACCAGATGCTCTTCCTGTTGCCAACTCTTATTTGTTTTTTTTAAGTAAGGGATATATTTTTGCATTCTACTGTTCTTAAAAACCACAAAGTGAAAGGTCATAATGTCAACAAACAATAAAAATTATCACCGTTTCATTCAGTCAGTGACATTTGAGCTGTGTTATGCCAACATTCATGCACACACACAGATAGATATACATACACAATCAGCTTCTGCCTTTCAAATTCACTCACAATGCATTAAACGGCCTGAGGCTATAGTAGGGGACAATATTCAAAGGTCCAGCAGAATGGAGCTGAACTCAAAACCATGCAAAGTAAATTTCTTACCATACAACCATGCCTGCACCTATATATATATATATGTGTGTATATATATATATAATAATAATCATTATTATTTGAGGGAATATTATTCCAAACTTACAGGGAAAAATTCAATTTAGAAATACTAAATCAAATTTCACAAAATATAACATATATATATAAAAATTAGAAAAAAGTCACCTTTTATCAATTCAAAATGAACAATTAAATTACACCATCTAGAAAATTACATATAATAGAAATATTAAATATAAAATAACAATAATATACCAATGATTAAGTAAATTGCAAAATAATAATAAAAACGTATATATTTACTTAATCATCGGTATATTATTGTTATTTTATTTTTAATATTTCTATTATATGTAATTTTCTAGATGGTGTAATTTAATTGTTCATTTGAATTGATAAAAGGTGGTTTTTTTCTAATTTATTTTATATATATATATATATATATATATATATATATATATATATATATATATGTATGTATGTATGTATGTATGTATGTATAGATAGATAGATAGATAGATAGATAGATAGATAGATAGATAGATAGATAGATAGATAGATAGATAGATAGATAAATAGATACACACATCACACACACACACATACACTGGTTTATGTCAAACAAATGAGAGAGGAGTGCTTAATATATGTTGTCATGGATATGGTTTTTCATTAAAACTGAGTTTGTCTCACAACTTCAGTTTCATGCGAGTGTGGCTGCCTGAAGATTGCAATAGCATGAAACTTAAGTTGCAAGATAAATTCAGTTTCAATTATATATGGTTGGCATTAGGAAGGGCATCCAGCTGTAGAAACACTACCAGATCAGACTGGGCCTGGTGCAGCCTCCTGGCTTCCCAGACCCCAGTCGAACTGTCCAACCCATGCTAGCATGGAAAGCGGACGGTAAACGATGATGATGATTATGATGATGATATATATATATATATATGTCTATATACATATATATATGTGTGTATATATATGTATATGTATATATATATATATACTCTTTTATTTGTTTCAGTCATTTGACTGCGGCCATGCTGGAGCCCACCTTTAGTTGAGCAAATCGACCCCAGGACGTATTCTTTGTAAGCTTAGTACTTATTCTATCAGTCTCTTTTGCCAAACCACTAAGTTACGGGGACGTAAACACACCAGCATCGGTTGTTAAGCAATGTTGAGGGGACAGACACAGACACAAACACACACATATATATATATATACACATACATATATACAACAGGCTTCTTTCAGTTTCCATCTACCAAATCCACTCACAAGGCTTTGGTTGGCCCGAGGCTATAGTAGAAGACACTTGCCCAAGATGCCACGCAGTGGGACACAACCTGGAACCATGTGGTAGGTAAGCAAGCTACTTACCACACAGCCACTCCTGTGCCTATACACACACACACACACACATATATATATGTATATATATATATATATACATATATATATGTATATATATATATATGTGTGTGTATATATACATGTGTATATACATGTGTGTATATACACACATACATATATATACATATATATACACATATATATATATATACACACAAACATATATACATACATATATATATATATACATACATATCTATATATATATGTGTGAGTGTGTGTGTATATATATATATATATTTACATAAACAGATGTTAAAATTTCAATATATACAAGAAGCAGGCATACAGAACACTGGTAATTCTTCCAACTGTGATGCACATTGTATACCAGTACCACGTTACCGTTTGAGAACTCACTCAAATAAAGAAAATAGGTCAGAAAGAATTGGTCATATCAATGAACTGCCAATGCAAATTCATAGACACACGCGACATAATAATTCAACTGCTTGTTCCAATCCTGTACAACACACTCAATTAAATAAGCCTAACAATAGATATAGGAATCAGGATGTACTTTGGTTCAATGCGGTTTTTGGTTTGCATGTTTCAACCAAGATCGCTGGAAATTTTTTTGGTGCATTGGACAAGTGTTTTCCTAAATCTAATTAGTATCATGTCATTTTTAATCAACACACCATGAAGGTATCCTACACACTCTCTGTTGATTTAGAGCAGCTTATGCATCGCATAAATAATAGCAAAACGTGGCAAAGGTTCAATAACCCACCTACTGGATCTAGTGAACATTTGCATCTAAATACCAACCAAGGAGATGTAAACAGCATTGATAAACACTAACTAGAACCAATTTGTAGTAGTAGGAATACTTATGATACAGCTAGCATGGTAACGACGCTGGTAAATGGAGTTGGGACTGCCTTATATACAAATAAATATGATAAATGCGCATACAGAGAAAAATCAAAATGTCCTTTGATGAATCTCTGTATGAGTACAAGTCTTGTATATAAATGTACCGTGCACACAAGGGGAGAGCCCTATGTTTACATTGGCAGACTGCTGATTCATTTAAGAATTGTTATTGTAACCATGTTGCCAGCTTTAAGACAATCAATAAGAGACATTCAACATCTTTGGCAGATTTTGTATGGCGACTGAATGAGGATAAAATGAAGTACAACATTAATTGGTCCATCGTAAGGTATGTGAAACCATACAATATAATTCCTAGGGAATGCCGTCTCTGCTCCAAGGAATCCCTGTCTATTCTGTAGACTAACAAGAAGATCATTAATAGAATTTCTGAATGACTCCTGAGATGCCTACACGCATATAGATGTACTTTCGCACAATGCAGTGGGAATGAATTTTGAGTAACTGTCAATTTAATTTACTTTACTTTAAGGTATGGATGACTTAAGTTTACTTTTAACCTCCCCAGTCTTACAAGCACCAAATAGATAGCTAACCACTTTTTGATCATAGGTGCACCAAACTTCACGTATGCATATGCTCACATTTTTGTGGATGCTTGCATGAGTGAGTGTACTCACACCATGCAGCTTGCCCAAGAGCGTTTATACATTCATATCTGTTAACGGTTATTTTCAATGCTTTTCTTGCTGGATTGCATGTTCATTTCTCTTTTTGCCATCTGTGATTTTAATTTTGGTCTTCTGTATAAATGAAGATATTTCCTCCATCTGTCTGCCTTTCTCTCTACAAAATGGAAAGTTACATTGTGGAACAGTTACTTTAATGAGTTGTATTTCTTTATCACCCGACAAGATACATCTGTACCACCCAAGAAGAATCGATGCTAGATGTGTCGAAACAATTGTTGTGATTAATAATAAATTCTTGTATATTCCATCTTCTGTCTTTCATTTTATATATATATATGTATATATATATATAAAATATATATATATATATATATATATAATGTATGTGTATATATATATATATATATATGCATATATATGTATATATATGTATATATATCTATATGTATGTATATATATATATATATATATATATATGTATATCTATATGTATGTATATATATATGTATATATATCTATATGTACGTATATATATATATGTATGTATGTATATATATTTACACACACACACACACACACATATAATGTGTATATATATATATATATATATATATATATATATTAACATATTTACACACATATACATACACATATACTTATATATATGCACATATATAAAAATCTATATATATATATATATCATATATATATATATATACATATATATATATATATATATATATATACATATACACATATATATACACATGTATACATATATATACACATATATATATGTGTATTGATTTTCCTTAGACATAGCAATATTAATAATCAATTGTTAGAACTTACACATATGATTTTGAGTAAAGTATTAGATGAATACAGAGGTTAATATTAATTAGTAAATGACAAAAGAACAGGATTATGTAACCACCCTCCTTTTTGCTATAAGAAACAGTGTACTTGTGAGAGCTGAGTATTTGTGCAACATCTTATAGCCTCTTGGAATAGGATGTTACACAAGCTCTGAGTGCAGTTCTTTTTATAGCAGAAAAAGCTGTAAGCTAATGGAAATTATTACATAATTTTTGTTCCTATATGAACGTGTATGAATGCATTTCTGCACATGCATGTGTATATATGTACATATATATATATATTATCATACTTGATTAGATCTTTAGGTTAAAACTGCCATTGCATAACCACTTGAACAAAACCTATTATATATATATATATAATATATATATATATATATAAATAATTGGCCAATTACTTTTCATAAGTCAGAAAAAAGAAAAAGGCACTCATATATTAGGTAACAGAGTGGTGTATTATTTATATAGAATTATGAATTTAATCTTTTAACAGCCAATTCATGCTACCGAATGGTTTCATCATCATCATCGTCGTCATTTAACATCCGCTTTCCATGCTAGCATGGGTTGGATGATTTGAGTGAGGGCTGGCGAACCGAATGGCTGCACCAGGCTTCAACCTTGATCTGGCAGAGTTTCTACAGCTGGATACCCTTCCTAACACCAACCACTCTGAGAGCGTAGTGGGTGCTTTTACGTGCCACCAGCACGGGGCCAGTCAGGTGGTACTGGCAACGACCTCGCTCAAATCTTTTACACATGCAAGCGGCACAGGTGCCAGTAAGGCGATGCTGGTAATGGTCACGCTTGGATGGTGTCTTTTGTGTGCTACCAGCACAGAGGCCAGATAGCCGCTCTGCCAACGACCACCCTACTAGCACAGGGCTTGAGTGCCAGTAAGGTGATGCTGGTAACGATCACACTCAAATGGTGCCTTTTAAGTGCCACTGGCATGGAAGCTGGTTGGCTGCTCTGTCATTGATTACACTCGTATGGTGCTCTTTGCACCCCACTAGCACGGACACTATTCATTGAATTTGATTTTGATTTTGATTTCACTTGCCTCAACAGGTCTTCACAAGCAGAGTTTTAGTGTCCAAAGAAAGAAAAGGTATGCATAAGTGGGCTGGTTACGTCCCTGGCATAGGCCACGAGATTATGGTCTCATTTGGCTTGCCGGGTCTTCTCACACACAGCATATTTCCTAAAGTCTCACTAGTCATTTCCTTGGTGAGGCCTAAAGTTCGAAGGTCGTGCTTCACCACTTCATCCCAGGTCTTCCTGGGTCTACCTCTTCCACAGGTTCTCTCAACTGCTTCCGAATTTAGAATGGTAAATTGACAGTTATCAGGCATGACTAAATGGAATAGCATAATTTGGGCTCTTTTTTTGTTACTGGAGGTAACACTACAGCCAGATTTAGTGTTTTCAGTCCCCCCGTAAAAAAAAAAATTAAAAAAAGAAAAAGAAAAATACCAACGCCTAATATACCCAAAGCAGTAATCAAAAGGGTAGCAGACTGAACATTTACCCCTTAGTGGAAATTAGGGTTAGGGTAAAATTATAATCAAGCAAATGCTGTATGAAGTAGAGATCCCAACTTGAAGGACAAGCTAAAGATTACTATCATTGTTGTTTAGTGCCAGATCAGCCCTGGTTCTGCAGAACTATGATCAAAGGTATTCCAGTTATAACCTTCTTGTTTCCTCAAACATAGTTTATATTTCAGACTACATCTAATATAAATCGGTATAAACAGTATAAATATGTAGTTTTGGGTAACACAACCATTAGCAATTCTCAACCCGATTTTCTCATAAAGAAGTTTCCAGAAGTGAAAATATATTTTGGAAAAAGTTTTTTCCTTTATAAAATTTTAAAAGAGTTTTCTTTGATTTATATAGAATATAAAATTCCTTTTTATACCTTTTTAATTTTTCTCAATATACATCCATATTATTGTCAATATTATTTATTAATGTAAAGAATAATGAGAATTTAAAAAAAGAAAAAAAATAGCATTAAATTTCATTTCAACCAATTTATATATCTCTTTAGCATTTTAACCAGCCATATCCAGCCAAAATATTCTGCCTGTTTTACAGTCAAACTAACCAGATATGGCTTCTCACACCAGCCATACAACAACATTCTAAAAATTAATAGTCACCTTATCAAAATCTCAAACTCTCAGAGCTACAAGATAACACATGATTAATTCAAAACAATGAGAATAAAAAAGCATTACTTTTGATAAAATAATGTCAATGCTAAAGGGTTAAATATATATATATATATATATATATATATATATACATACATATATACACACATATCACCTTTATTATTGTCATTTTTATGTCTGTTTTTCCATATATGCAACGTATTGAGGTAGGTTTTCAGCTATAGAATGCTCTTCCTGTTGCCAACTCTCGTTATATTTTCAAGTAAGGTATCATTTATTTTACTGGTCTGAACAAATCCACTGAACTAGGGGACATTGATTTCCTGGTGAATGTAAACAACGTCATCACTTTGGGACAAGACTCTGTCAGTGAGAACACTCAGAATTAATATTCACACATACATGCTAACACACACACATTCACAAATACATGTGTGTGTGTGTGTGTGTGTGTAAGTATATATATACTGGGTGGGCTAAAAGTCACGCATAAGTTCCATATGCTCTGGAATTGTCAAAGACATGCTTCAATTTCCTAAAATTGAATAAAATAATGATGAATACACACATACTTGTACGTGATGAACAAAATTAATAATAATAATAATATTAATAACAATAATAATAATAAAAATACTAATATAAATAAAATGCTGTGTTTGGTACATGACTTTTTATCCACTCTGTATATCTATGTATGATATATATAAAAACATACTCAATAGGCTTCCTTTCAGTTTCTGCTAATCAATTCCACTCTCAAAGCATTGGTCAACCCAAGAGAATATGCACAATAGTAGAAGACATCTATCTCAACAAGATGCCCAACAACAAGACCTGAAGCCATGCGGTTGTAAAATGAACTTTTGTAACCAAAACTATTGCCATGCCTTTCTTCAATGTAAATATGTGCATCAAAATTGGAAACAAAAAGAAATTAATATAAGCCATTATTAGCACCAATTTGAGAGAGAAAAGAACAATAAATCCACAGATAGGCTCAGGCAATGTATTTATCAATAGCTGGATGGCTGTATTACTGAAAATGAAATCAGTGACACACTAACTTGTGAAGTGACAGATCTGTGGTTCAAATCCTATAAATGGTGGCACTGTTTTTACTTTCTTTCTCACATGAATTTATGATGTTTTGTGTCCTTTTAACAGTAAATTCATTCCTGAAAATACTAATAATCTTTTTAAGACCAGAAATTGGGGTTGGGTAGATAGTGATTATATTGGCCCTCGTTCTTAACTGGTACTTTATCAACTCTGGTACTTGATTGGTATTCTTTTACTTGTTTCAGTCATTTGACTGCGACCATGCTGGAGCACTTCCTTTAGTCGAGCAAATTGACCCCCAGGACTTATGCTTTGTAAGCCTAGTACTTATTCTTATTTGTTTACTGCCCACAGAGGAGACAAATGGATTAAGTCAATTATATCGACCTCAGTGTGTAACTGGTACTTATTTATTCGACCCCGAAAGGATGAAAGGCAAAGTCGACTTCAGCAGAATTTGAACTTAGAACGTAGCGGCAGACGAAGTACCATTAAGCATTTCGCCCGGCGTGCTAACAGTTTTGCAAGCTCACTGCCTAGTACTTATTCTACCAGTGTCTTTGGTCAAACCATTAAGTTATGGGAATGTAAACACACCAACATTGGTTGTCAAGCGATAGTGGGGGGGGGGACAAACAAACACAGACACACAAACATATATACAACGGGCTTCTTTCAGTTTCCATCTACCAAATCCACTTACAAGACTTTGGTTGACCTAAAGCTATAGTAGAAGACACTTGCCCAAAGTGCCACACAGTGGGACTGAACCCAGAACCATGTAGTTGGGAAGCAAGCTTCTTACTACAAAGCCACTCCTGCACCTAGAAAAATATGGAATGCCTCACAAATTTGTGTGTCATCTTTGACCTAACTATTTGACGAATTCTTTTATTGTATCAATCTTGGAAGGATGAAAAGCAGTTTTGACCCCAGTATAATCTGAGCAATGTTAAAGAGCTGAAATACTACAAAGCATTTTTCTGATGCTCTTAATGATTCTACCAACCAACTTACTTAGTAGCAATAATAATAATAATAATAACAATAATAATGGTTTCAAATTTTGCCGCAAGGACAGCAATTTTGGGGGAGGGGACTAGTTCATTACATCGATCCCAGTTATCTTCTGGTACTTATTTTATCGACCCCGAAAGGATGAAAGGCAAAGTCGACTTCAGTGGAATTTGAACTCAGAACAAACACAGATGAAATACTGCTAAGCACTTCGCCTGGCATGATGACAATTCTGCCAGCTCGCCACCTTACTAATTATAATAATCCTTTCTACTAAAGGCACAAGGCCTGAATTTTTTTTTTGGGGGGGGGGAGAAACTAGTCGATTACATCGACCCCAGTGTTTCACTGGTACTTCATTTATCGATCCTGAACGGATGAAAGGCAAAGTCAACCTTGGTGGAATCTGAACTCAGAATATAACGATGGGCAAAATACTGCTAAGCATTCTATCCAGTATGCTAATAATAATAATAATGATAATAACACCAACAATAATAATTATAATAACCCTTTCTACTATTGGCACAAAGCCTAAATTTTGGAGTAGGGGACAGATGATTACATCAACCCCAGTGTTTCACTGATACTTATTTCATCAACCCTGAAAGAATGGAAGACAAAGTTGACTTCAGCAGAATTTGAACTCAGAACATAAAGACGGGTGAAATGTTGCCAAGCATTTTACCCAGCATGCTAACGATTCTGCCAGCTTGTTGCCTTAAAAATGTATGCAATCTGGTTGTGCTGTTATTGTTGCTTTGTTATACACCAGCCCTGAATGATCAAATTAAAAGATAGCATCAAATTTCATTTTAACTGGTATAAACATCACCATCATTATTTTTTCATCTGTACGTCCATGCTGGCACACAAGTTACATGAAAGTTACTGAAGCAGATTTTTAATGATCAGATGCCTTTCCTGTTGCCAACCCTCAATAGTTATCCAGGCAGAGTATTTTTTATTCCATACACATTGGTTTACTGGTGTAATGTAAACATTATCATCATTTGGGGCTCAGATGGTGTTAATAAAGACACCATATCAACGTTCATAATACTCAAGCTGGGGCTGAGAAGGAGGAGACCCCCTTCAGTCATGAATGACCATGGGACTGCACCTAGAAAGTTACCCTCCGAGGCACAAGTCCGAGCAAGGTTGTTTATGGAAAACCAGCAGTCACCCATGCATGCCGGCCTCCCCTCTCCATGCCACCGATGTTATCCAAGAGAAAAGCAAAGGCCGATACAGCTTGGTACCAGTGATGTCGCAACTCATTTCTACAGCTGAATTAACTGGAGCAACACAAAATAAAGGGTCTTGCTCAAGATCACAACATGCAGCCCAGTCTGGGAATCAAACTCACAACCTCAATGCTCTAACCACTCAGTCATGCGCCTTCACCAAGCTGGGACTATCTCATTAATTTTATGTGTTCTTCTTTTGATTGTAAAGTTTGAGTTGGGGAATTTTGGTTGGTTATGGTCTGTCCACATTACTCCAAAAGGAGCATAGAGCCAGTTTTCCAGTCCCTCTGGCAAATATATCCCTACTGAAAGGTGTGCCGGTCCATCGCAGGGTTACTCATTTTTACCAACAGATTGGACTGGAACAATGTGAAATGAAGTGTTTTGCCCAAGAACACAATGTGTTGCCCAGTCCAGGAATTGAAACCACAGTCTTATGATCATGAATCTAACACCCTAACCACTAAGCCATATGCCTTCACAGAATTAGGGAAGACTTAACTGCAATTTCTAGCAAGCCATACCTCATTGTTGCTTTGTCTCAGCTGGAACATTACTGCTCATCAGTTTCAGCTTTTTAGAATAGTTTTAATATAGCATAAATAAATAAATAAAAAAATAACAACCAAGTTTGTTAATGTGTATGATAACTTTTTATACAAAACCTCAGCTTAGAGGATAAGACTTTATTATTTCTAAGTGACTTCATGGCTGTTAAAGGGAACGATAAAATTTTCATCCAAAGCAGGGGTTTTCAACCATTTTTTTAATTTATGAACCCCTTAGATTACTGTTTCATTCTAGTGGACTTCAATAACCAGTCAATGTTTAAAAACTAGTTTTATAGAAACTTCTTTCAAAATTTCTATTTTGTTTCATACATATTAATTTGTGTAGGATGAACAATGTAAAATGTTAGAGAAAGAAACCTGGCTGTTTCTTGCAATACATACATCTAAAGCAAAT
The DNA here is from genome assembly GCF_006345805.1 of Octopus sinensis. Classification (NCBI taxonomy): domain Eukaryota; kingdom Metazoa; phylum Mollusca; class Cephalopoda; order Octopoda; family Octopodidae; genus Octopus; species Octopus sinensis. The sequence continues at coordinate 54,920,894 of NC_043012.1, read as the reverse complement.
TTTTTCAGGGACCCTTTAAGTAGGATTGTGGATCCCCAATTACTATTTTGTTGTGTGAACCCCCAAAAATCTTATAAGGACCCCAGTTGAGAACCAGTGATCTAAACGGTGCAAATCAGAAAAAAAGATCTTTGAAATACTTCTGTATCTTATTAAGTAGAGTAATTACAGGCCAAACAACCTATTGCTTACCTATGGTTAATCTTGCTTCTTCAGTCCTGGAAAGTAATTGTGTGCATTTACAATATAGATAACTTTTAGTCCATGCAATAAGAAAGGTATATGAAGATGATTTGAGATGAACAAGAAAATTTACAATGCATAAACATCTATCTGCTCTCCTATATGGCTTTGAAACCTGGACAAGTTTTAGGCAACAAATTTTAGGAGAAATCACCAGAGATGACTGAGAAAAATCATGCATATGTGATTAAGAATTTTATTTCTCAACCACATAGTTCCAGGTTCAGTTCCAATGCATGGTACCGGGAGTAATTGTCTTCTGCTACTATGGCCCCAGATCAACCAAAGTCTAGTGAGCAGACTTTGGACGACAGAAACTAAAAGAAGCCTGTCATATATATACATACATACATATATATATATATATATATATATATATATGTGTGCATGTGTGTGTACATTTATTTCTCCTTGCCTTGACATCATACGACAGCTGTAAATGTGCATCATTGTCATTCATTTCCAACATACTTTGCCATGGGGAAATATCTTGTTTGGAAACCGGTGAGGGTTGGTGACAGGAAGGGTATCCAGCCATAGAAAATCTGCCCTATCTATGCAAGCATGGAAACACATACATTAAAACGATGATGATGATGATCCAGTAATAGAACAGACAAAGGAACCTCAGTGTACATGAGCAATTTAATATCTCTTGCAGTAAAACCATGATTAGACATCAGATTTGAAGGGCCGACCATGCAAATGCTGGTCAAATGGTTGAGCAACTGAAGGAAATAAGGAAGGAGCATATAAAGAGGAGAAATGAAGAGGTTCAAAGACGTACTTTAAGGAAACGTGAAAAAGTCCTTGTTTTGGTGTGTGGTGGCTTTGTGTGCTTCAGTGACCCTCAAGAGCTGTGCCAGTGGAGCACAAAATCCTTAGAAGTAGAACACAAAATCCTTAGAATTACTTAGAAGTAAACAAAGTTACAGAAGCATCAATGACAATTCCAAACCAGCAAGACATGAGATGGGAAGACGGCCCTCCTTCAAGGAGATGTATGATCAATGCAACAAAATCCAAAAGAAAGCTACAAGAGCGGAAAGTAGGACACTGAAGCAGAGCTGGAAAAGCAAGGATCCAACTTGAGAGAAGCAGAAAAGACAGCACAGAGCTGAGAAAAGTGAAGGGAAGTCAGCAATGGCCTATGTTCCATCCATAGCAATCAAAGGGCTTAAGTGGGATTATTATGGGATGTAAATAATCAATATAGCAACAGATCATCTATGATGGCATGCAACCCTTTTTGACAGAACAAGGATCAAACTGTTCAATGATAGATGTGAGTGTAGAAAGCAGTACAAAGCAATTGACACAGAAATTTTTTTTTCTCCAGCAAGTTTGTGGTTAGACTTCTAGCTACCATTTTATTCTATATGTGGGACCACAGATGTGAATTCTGGAATTTGGCTTCACAATAATGATCAACCCTGAGGGTCTAGTACCAACAGCATTAGGAATATATGTATATTATGCATACACACACACACACACACATTCTTTTACTTGTTTCAGTCATGACTGTGGCCATGCTGGAGCACCGCCTTTAGTCAAACAAATCGACCCAAAATATCTTATTTAGTTTGTTTACCATTTGTTTTTTTTTATTTTAAAACTGTCTTAGTTTTTGCTGGAAGTTACTCTTCCATTTTAGGAAATTACATAATCACCATCATAGTACTATCTGTAAGCACACACACACACACATATATATATATCTATATCTATATCTATATACATATACACGCACACACATTATGCATGTGGTATTATTGGAGGTCTTATTTTATATGCCAGAGGTAAATTGTATGAGACTGAATAACAGGGATATATATATATACATACATATATATATATATATATATATATATATATATATATTATATATCTTAGTAGGTCTTTCAAAGACAGTATCAATATCATGTAGCTGCATTCTTTTGTTTGATTTTTCAAACAAATTATAATAATAATAATAATATTAATAATAATATCAAATACATTTTCCATACAGGTTTTAATTAAAATATCAACTAAAAGAAAACAAGAATCAATCTATGGAAATGTTAAACAAAAAAAAAATTCAATAGATATTTTTATTTAAACACCGGTATGTCTAGTGCAGCATCACTCACGTTTACTTTACACAAAACAGGGCAAAAAAAAAAAAAGAAAAGATATGTTGAAAATTAAATGTTAAGGTAGATTTAATTTAGAAACTTACATTTTGATTACACCAGCTATAAAATAGTTTTCAAATAATGAATTTAAAATATGTTTATATATATATATTATTTGAAAATTATTCAATATTTCCGACAAAACCTATACTGTAATGTAAATTCAATATCAAAAGATGT
>NC_043012.1:54898291-54915791 GCF_006345805.1 Octopus sinensis | reverse complement strand
AGTGTACATAAGTGTACGTATTTATTATATAATTCATAATTAATAATTATACATATATATATATATATATATATATATATATATATATATACATATATATATAATATATATATAATAGATTTCTGGTTATATATATAATTGGTCTTTGGTTAGATAAAGTCAAATATAAAAGCAAAGCAACATGTACTCTGTGAATGTTTTTGTTCTTCAAATGTTGTCTACTGCCCTGACTAACAACGGCCCAGTTCTTACACAAGAGAGAATATAAACATTAATACTGAATACAAAGAAAATATACTTAATGAAATTATCATTAAGAATCTTTTCATCTACCAGTCATATATTACTTCTAATATTGGGTGCTTTATGTTATTCATCTCTTTTGTGCAGAAAACCATTGCAATATTACTGAAATATTTTGTTATTAATTCAAATATCAAACTATGTATTGTTAGAGTTGACTTAGTATTTTCCTTACTTAGACTTCAGCAATAATTTTTTTTATAACAACCATTATATTTTGAGTGACAAATAATTAAGAACAAAAAGCCTATTTTTGATTAAGGTAATTAGTTATTGGGAAAGAAACTTTAAAAAAAATAACAAAAATATTATCAGTATTTGTACATCAATGTGGACGGGGCTTATCTTCAATATATCTATACATTGTATATCAAAAAAGGTATATGGAATTTGGTCTAATGTAGCCTTCCCAATATATTTAGTTACAGGATCACCAGGTATTATGTCTGGTCTGACTCAATTGTTGATTGCTAATGTACGTGAGAGAAAATCATCATCAGCTACCAACAGAACTGACAATTCTATTACATAAGGTTCAACTGTTTTAAAAACTTAATATTCAAAACTTGAAATATATATATATAGAAAAAAAATTATTTGGCAATCAGAAAACAAACACTGGTAAATTCAAAGAAACATATTGCTAACCAATGGAAGAAAGTATTTAATATCTCTGTAATCATTTAAATATTAATGAAATAATAATTAGTGCTTATGTAGCATTATTTCAGTAGTTCCCAAGCCATTTTTATTTTGTTACTTGTGATGCATTAAAGAGCAAATAAAAATATTTTTGTGTACCTTGTGCATAAAATAAAACAATGTATTAAAAATAAAGATATTTATAATATGGTTTAACCTATATAATTTAAATTAAAGAAAGTTGTTAAATACTTACTTCCTTATTTTAATAAATAAAACATAGTTATCAAGGTTTTATACTTAGAATTTCACATTTTTATTTTAAACATTTTTTAAAAAATATATTAATTTGTTTTCTGTGGTGCACCTAACTACATTTTGTGATGCATCACTGCACCAAAATGCATACCATTTGGGAACCACTGTATCATAACCACATATTAAAACATTTAAAACTATTCTACAAGAAGCATAGTGTTTTTTTTGTTTTTTTTATATTTTGGAATAACAACAATGATATGATATATGGATATGAGATGATTATATATATATATAATATATATATATATATATATATAATATAAATGTGGTATATATATGAATATATATATACGTATATATATATATGTATATATTATATATATATATGTATATATATGTATATATATATATATGTATATATATATGTATACATATATATATATATGTATATATATATGTATATATATATATATATATGTATATATATATATGTATATATATGTATGTTGAATGTGTATATATATATATATATATATATATATATATATATAAAGTATTGCAGAGTAGCTGGGTAGGAGAATAAATAGCTGAAATACCACAGTAAAGGTTAAATTTATAAGGATGGGGGTGGGAAAACTGGATGGCAAAAAACAGCAATGAATAGTGAAAAATAAGCAGGTGAGGCATAACTAGGCAATCAGTTACCCTAGACTATGTTGTACTAAGCAAGTGAAAAACTAGCCAATACTAAAGGAAATATACTCATTCTCTACAGAACATCTAGAATAATCTAGACACCACTGAAATGGGAAATAAAAAGGTGGGTTTGGACAATATGGCAAGACTTATGGGTTATTTAAAAATTTGGAACAAAAATTTATGGAATCTTTTTCTTTTCTGTGTTTTTTTAAACCACAATTTTAACCTCAATCAAATCAAAAGTTTGCTTGCTTTTTTGTTGTTCATTTCTTTGTCAAATGTAAAGCAGGAAAAAACAAAACAAAAAACACAAACAATCTAATTAATTTACATCTCAAAATAAATTTGACACAATTAAACAGGACTGACAACAACAAAAATAAGCATATATGGACAGAAGTTTACTATCTACTCACAAAAATGCAGAATTTTTTTTTTTTTTAAATATCGAATAATCCATTGGATTTTTGGAACATTGGAATCAGTACTGAATTTTTTTAATGTAACATTTTCAGACTTCTTTTATAAACTGATGGACATTTTTAATACATGTTGTTGTTATTTTTTATTCAATAAAAACCTTGAAGCCTGTACTTTGGTGATGTTTAAGCAATATGATAAAAATGAGAGTCCTTATGTTTTGTTGTTGCTGTTGTTAAAAAATACCTATACAATATCACTAACAACATAGATTCAGAAAAAAAAGTTTTATTAAATAGTTATGCCAACATTTTCTCACAAAATAACAGACTTATATCCACAATTAAAGCTATAATACCAAAAAAAAAAAAATCTTGAATTAAGTAAAGGAAATAAATTACATGTCAAGAACCATAAAATCTACTGACTGTTTTTTTTTTGTTCTTTTTTTTTTTTACAAATAACGAAAAAAAAATTCTCTCAGAAACAGGAAGTTTAAGTTACAACAAATATGATTCTTTAAAAAGATTTCATTGAAAGTTGTTTTCTGTAAAAAAAAAAAAATGATATGCTGAAAAAAATTTTCTGTGTGAGTATGCGTGAGCATATATATATATATATATATATATATATATATATATATATAAATGTATATTTATGTATATATATAAGTATATATATCCATATATATATATATATATATATATGCATACATAAATACATATTTATATTCACATACATATATATCATATAAAAAGCTAAATGTGTGTGCATGTGTGTGTATGTATGTACATATGTATTCTTAAATGGTATCTAAAATCAAATTTAAATAATAAAAATATACATTTTAGAGTTTTTGTTTCTGTCTTTTCCTAAACATAAAAAGAAAAAAAAAAAAAGAAATTATGACATTCCACCAATCGTAATCATTTTCTTTCTTGGTAATTTAATCCAGCTGCTTATTACAGTATTTAACAATAATTTAAATATAAATGTAATTATATCAATTTTTTTTTTTTTTTGTTTCAAATGCTTGAAATCCTTTTAAAAAATTAAAAAATAATTACGAATTCATAACAAAGTTAATAATTGTTAGCCAGGAATCACTCGAGATTAAACTAAAAGCTAATGCTTTAGATTTACAATGTAAAAGGAATGGGTGGGTGGGTGGTGGTGGTGGGGAAAGGATTAATAATGATAATAATAATAATAAATAATAATAATAATAATAATAATAATAATAATAATAATAATAATAATAATAATAATAATAATAATAATAATAATGGTAAAAATATATTAAATGTGTATAAGTACAATGTAATGGACTGAAAGAAAAAAAAATATTTCAAATCTTAAAATTGAAAAATAAATAACATTGATTAGCTTGGATAATCGACAGAGATTTCTCCAAGACAATATATATATATTATGTAGTATTAAAACTATCACTAGTGCCTGGCAGAATGCTATATTTTATGTAAATGAAACCAAGTGATGAAAATACGTGGTTCATCAACTTATCAAAATTCAGCAAATGGATTCTCAGTTTCACAAAGATTATAACAGATGAAATATCATACTTTATTAATAATGGGGTGGGGAAAAAAAAACCCACCAGAAAAACAAAATTTGAGTAGATTACTGTTTTAGGTTATGATAGCAAGTTTCTAATGTATCAATTATTATTGATCAATGTGCTGTATGACCACATCACATGACGAAAGCACCTAGTAACAATGAATGGTATAAATATGTTTTTATAATAATAATAGTAATAATGCCCTGATGCAGTACCAGGCAGCAGCTCTCATGGCTTCTGATCTTAACTGATTTGAAGTGTTATCATGTACATTGTTTTGTCATGGTATAAAAGATGGGCTACAGCAAATATTCTGCTCAATAGCACAGATTTGCTAGTCAGTTGTTTGACCATAACCAGTTGAGCATGTCCCTTAGTGGCTGACGATATGTGCATTTCTGATCACGAGCAGAAGTAGTTGGGGAGCATCATAGCCATGTGTTGAGAAGGATTCTTTGGGGTTTGAATAATTCACCTCTGGAAACATGGTTGTTTCATTCAACATCCTTAAACCCTTATTCAGGGACCTTTTGAGCGGGATAGGTTACTCGACCAGATGAAAATTCTAACTGGGCCCCACCTGCAAGGTCATGTGCTGTTTATCTTGATATGAGATCATCATGTCGCACACATATGGTTGTGATGCATGTACCTAGTGTACCCTTATCAGACGGGTAGTCATGATGGGTATATTTTACCCCAGTGTCACTTTGATGGCATGCACTGCTCTCTCACTCAATAATAATAATAATAATAATAATCTTTTCTATTATAGGCACAAGGTCTGAAATTTTGTGGCAAGGGGGAAGTTAATTAAGTCAACCCCAGTATTCAACTGGTACTTATTTCATCAACCCAGATGAAAGGCAATGTTGAGAAATCACAACATAAAGACAAATGAAATGCTGCTAAGCATTTTGTGTGGTGTGCCAATGATTCTGCTAGTTCACCACCTTAATAATAACAACAATATATATAACAAGCCTTTCTACTGTAGGCACAAGGCCTGAAATTTTGGGGCGAGGAGTAAGTCAATTACATCAACCCAGTGTTCAACTAGTACAACTTGCTGCCTTAATAATAATTAATAATCTTTTCTACTACAGGTACAAGGCCTGAAATTTGGAGCAGGGAGGGTAGTCGATTACATCAACCCAGTGCCTGACTGATACTTAATTTATCGACCCCAAAAGGATGAAAAGCAAAGTCAACCTCGGTGGAATTTGAACTCAGAACGTAAAGATAGATGAAATGCCAAAAAGCATTTTGCCCAATGTGCTAACGATTCTGCTAGAATGGCACTTAACACACATGGCCACAACACCCAAACTGTTACCTAAGAGGTTGAAGGATACTGGATTTAAGATTGGCATTGTTGATCTGTAGAAAAGTGCCATCTTGTAGTGTGCAAGATAGCATGGAATAGTAATAATAAAGAATAATGTTTTCTAATTTTGGCACAAGGTTAACAATCTCAAGTGGGGTGAGTTAGTCTTTTACACTGACCCCATTGCTCAACTGGTACTTTTTCTTCTTTTTTTTTTATCAAATCAGAAAGGATGAAAGCCAAAGTCATCCTTGGAAACTTTTGAACTCAAAAGTGTAAAGAACTGGAAGAAATGCTTGCTAACCTTTTTGTCCAATGTGCTAATGATTCAATAATTGCTTCAAATGTAAACACAAGGCCAGGAATTTGGTAGAGAAAGGTAACTCAATTACATCAATCCCACTACTTCACTAATACTATATATTTTAATGACCCCCTGGAGGGATGATATAAAACTTGACCTAGATAGAATTTGAACTCAGAACATAAAAAAAAATCCCCTTCTAACATAGGCACAAAGTCCCAGTTTTTTTGACATGGAAGAAGGTGGAAGGGTGCTGAGTAAGGTTGCTGATTAAATATACCAAATTTCTCAATTGGTACTATAACAATATTGATATTAATTTTCTAATATAGGCACAAGACCTCAGATTTTGGAGGGGGAAGATGTTTAGTTATTAAGTCAATACCAATATTTGACTGGTACTTTATTTTATTGATCCCAGGGGGATGAAAGGCAAAACTGACTTTCATAGGATTTGAAATCAGGACACAGATGAAACAAACACTGCAAGGCATTTCATTCAGTGCTATAATTCAGCCAATTCAATAATCGTAATACTTCTGTATATCTTCATATTAACATAATGATAGTATAGGGATGTCAGATAAATTTGTTTGTTTCTCTCCAATGTTATTTGAATTAACATGAAAAATACTTTTGTTGTATTGTATTTCGGTTTTATTTGTTGCTCTATTATTCTCTACAACTTTTGTTTATCGTTTTTTTTTTAAATTTGAATAACTTGTGCTTCTTTTCAGAGACATATGACAACAGAATGGCAAGAGGAAAAACAATGAGCATTCTTGACATCTGCTTCTCTTTGTATTTACTCATGGTTCCAATACTGTCAAAGCTGCTTAACCCTCCGGCATTTAAACTGGCCACATCTGGCCCAGATTTTCTACTTATTTTATGACCAAATTGGCCAGATTCGGCTTCTCACATCTACCTTAAAATATCATTCTAAAAATATACAATCACATCACTGAAATCTCAAAGCTACAAGATAACTGATTAATTCAAAACAATGTGAATAAATAACCTTTTTTTTCAACAGAATAATGTGAATGCCAAAGGGTTAAGACATTTGTGCTATGTATGGAGAAGGTGCAAGAACTGCACAGAAATGGTTTTCACGCTTCAATTCAAACTCAGACTCTTCTCATTCTAACTGACCTGTTCAGTTCAATGAAGATCGAATGTATGAGCTTATCTATGAGGATCGGCACCAAGATAATCAGGAATTGGACAAGCAGGTGAGATACTCTAATGATACAGTTGACTGTCATCTCCACTTGATGAGCAAGATCCAACAAGGCAATCTAGTTGAAAAGACCTGACTCGCAACACAGTATGCTTCTTTAATATGACACCTCCTCACCCCTAAATTGCTAATTTAACCAGAAATTCTATTCAAGAACTCTGTTGTGAAGTTCTATTGTGCCCATTGTACACTATTATAGCACCTTTAGGTTATCACCTTTTTTGGTCAATCTCTGACAGTCTGTAAGGTTTTTTTTCGTTCAAAATGATGTGGTACTGAAACTGTAGCTCTGCAAATTCTTCAAGTCAAGACCAGGTGATTTCTAGCCTCAAGGCATTGACAAGCTGGTGCAACACTGGCATAATGTCATGAACAATGAAAGAGAATATATTGATTTCAAATTCTAGTATAAGGCCAGTAATTTCAGGGAAGTGGGTAAGTTGATTACATCAACCCCAGTACTCAGCTGGTACTTATTTCATTTGCCCTGAAAGGATGAAATGTGAAGCCGACCTTGGCAAAATTTGAACTCAGAATGTAGAGACAGATGAAATGTTGCTAAGTATTTTGCTCAGTGTGCTAACGATTCTGCCAGCTTGCTGCCTTAATGAAGGAGAATATATTATCGACTGATTTGTTAAAACTGTTAATGAAAAATAAGGATTAAAATAATCAAAAAAAAAAAAAATCAACAAATTTAGCTGATAACCCAATACAACAATAATATATTTATAGCATTCATTGTTACTAATTACTCATTATAATCAATTATAATAATTCCATCTTCTTTGAAATGTCTATTACTGATCTTTGGCTTCAACAACCCAAAACAATACTCATAACCTAAATCGCATAATAATAATAATAATAATCCTTTCAACTAAAGGCACAAGGCCTGAAATTTAGAGGGAGGGGGATGGTCGATTACATCGGCCCCAATGTTTTATTGGTGCTTATTTTATCGACCCTGAAAGGATGAAAGGCAAAGTCAACCATGGCAGAATTTGAACTCAGAATGTAAAGCCAAACAAAATGCTGCTCTAAGCACTTTGCCCAACATGCTAATGATTCTGCCAAGATCGCCGCCTTAATAATGATAATAATAATAATAATAATTTGTTTTAGGTACAAAGCCAGCAATTCTGATGGGAGGGAGTAATTGATACCACTGACCCTAGTAGTTGACTCGTACTTATTTTATCGAACCTGGAGGGATGAATGGCAAAGATGACCCCACCCCACCCCCCAGTAGAATTGGAGCTCCAGAACATAAAGAACCAGAAGAAATTCTGCAAAGCATTTTTCTTCTACTCTAACAATTCTGCCAATCTACCGCCCTTTATCATAATAATAATAATAATGATAATAATAATGCTTTAACAAGTTGCAATAATATGCTAACATTGCATGGATGGAGAAGACACAAGAAAAAAAAAAATAATAATAATAACATTTTAGTTCTATCTCATCACAGACATCACAAGGAAAAAAAAAAAAAAACGTAAGCAATTCACAGCAGTTTTTTTTGGCATTTTTTTTTTACCCTATGAAATGGATTTCATTTTTGCTTGTTTGTTTTTACACTTATTTGTATTAAGAAGCATTATTTAAAATTTACTTTGCTATTTTTACGTTCTTGTAATACTGTAGCTGTCGTTGTGTCAAGAGTTAACTACGTCTTTTCTTCTTTTCTTTTTACTAATGTGGGTGACATTTTGTTTTTTTCTCTTTGTTCGGTTTTTTTTTTGGTCTCATGTATTTCTTTTTTTCATTTATTTATATTTTTCTTTGAGATATATCATGAATACTTAATAAGAACCTCTTGATGTTTTTTCTTTTTTTTTCTTTTAAAACTTTGGGTCTTAACTCTGTTTAGTGGCAGGGATGCTTGAGTATTTTCACCCCATTGCTTTTTCTTTGTTTTTTTTTTGTTTGTTTTGCTTTGTTGTAGTTTCTCTTTGGTTTCTTTTTTTTTTTACTTTTTTAATATATTTTCTGTTCTTTTCTTTCTTCATGTTTCCAATGAGCTAGTTTTTTTTTTTAATAATAATATTCTCATTATAACAATGTAAGAAATAATAATAATAATAATAATAATAATGATAATAATAATAATATTAATAATGATGATAATTCTTTCTACTACAGGCACAAAGCCTGAAATTTTGGGGGAGAGGAAAAATCGATTACATCGACCCCAGTGTTTCACTGGTACTTAATTTATCGACCCCGAAAGGATGAAAGGCAAAGTCGACCTCGGCGGAATTTGAACTCAGAACGTAAAGACGGACAAAATGCCACAAAGCATTTTGCCTGGCAAGCTAACGATTCTGCCAGCTCGCCGCCTTAGTAATAATGATAATAGTAGTAGTAGTAGTAGTAGTAGAAGTAATCTTCTTTAGTCATATGACAGCAATTGGTTTTGCATGTGTAACCATTTTGGGAACTGGTTGGGTTGATGAGCGTAGGTATCTGTGAACTCTGAGGAGTGAACTGGTCGGTTGTTCACTTGGTCTATAAAAGATGCAAACTGGCTTGAAAAAATAGAGCTTCTCAAGTCCCGCTCCTCCAATGGCTCAGGCTTCATGCACATCCTGTCTTGTGGATTAGGCATATAATGAGGATTAACAGGTGATAACGAAGAGGAATGCAGAGGCCTTCTCCCCAGAGCAGCAGGACTCCGAGAGTTGGATGTCAGATACAATTCTTGACGTAACTGTGAAGCAGACGAATGGTTGAGAGATGCCATAGATGTTAAAGCTTGAGTAAGAAGTGGGTAAGTCTTCTTACTCTCCTTTGATATCTTTTGTATGGGCAACGATAAACTGGACGGTGCTGTGTTTCTTAAATGTGCCATTTGCTGCTGCTGCTGTTGTTGTTGTTGCTGGTGTTGTTGTTGTTGTTGCTGATGGTGGTGTTGTTGTTGTTGTTGTTGCTGTTGTTGCTGCTGCTGTTGATGTTGCTGCTGTTGATGTTGCTGTTGTAGATGGTGATGGAGGTTGTATGGCGAGGTGTTCAGCGATGACATAAGATTTGGGGATGTCTCAGAATGTAAGGATTGAAACTGACTAGCATAGAATGGCGGAACTTTGGCTGCTGTTGACCATGGAGACAATTTAGACATGAAAGACGGTTGAAGAGAAGAAGGTTTCTGAGCAGGCAAAGCCGAAGCAGTTGGAGGGGGACGCAGAGGGTAGACTCTCTTGCGATCCCTTTTTAGTTGATTGCGTAACTGACTGATAGCAGTCGTAGTAATTCGGGGCGTTGTACGTCTTGATGAAGATTTTGGTTTGACCTTCTGTATGGCAGACTGTCGGCAGTCTTGATCACAAATTAGTGCTTGCTGCTCAAAAAGGAAAGCAGAGCAAGAATCACCAGGAGACATTTGGCAGTCAAAGAGCACCACAGACATTTCACGGAGATTTACTCTGGCAGACTTTTGAAGAACTCTAGGAAGAGAAGTAGATTCTTCTTTTGTTTCATCTAATGGTTCTGAACTTACAGTTTCAACTGGATTAGTTTTGGGAATATTAAAATTTTCAGCAGAATTCTTCTTAATTTCATCCTCATCAGCAGTAGTGGTAGTAGTAGTAGTAGTTGTAGTAGTAGCAGTAGTGGTACTAGTAGTAGTACCAGTAGTTGTAGTAGAAGCAGATGTAGCAGTAATAGTAGTCACTGTAGTAGTACTAGAGGCGCTAAAATTCTTTTCAAATGAATCTTTTGTGTCCTCTTCTTCAGAAAACTGTTGATCGGCTATTCTTTTACTTGGTTCCTTTTCACTGGAGACTTTGGTGACAACACTTTCTCGTTTTGGAGAAGCAGTTTTTGAAGAATCTTTTTCTGAGTTAGTAGTTTCTTCTGAATTAACAGGATTCTGAATAGATTTACTTTCAGTGTTTGTAGTTTTAATGGAATCACTTTCCTGATTCAAAAGAACATTGTTTTGTGAAGATGAAACAGCATCCTGAGACTGGTTGGTGCGTTTCACATCTTCTGATTTCCGAAGGGATGAATTCTCTCGGAGTTTTTCACAAAGCTTATCAATTCTAGATTTCTTTGAAACAGGTATGGCAACATTTTCATCTAATTCTTCATCATCACCTACTTCGACAACTTGGATGTCTTGTATTCCGTCACATTGAATTCGATGGACAACTTTTTCTTTTCGATAGTTGGCTAATGGCTTTTTGAAATCGCTGTCAGAATTCCTTTCATCAGCAGAAGAGTCATTCATAGATAAACCATCTTCTTTACCTCCATCACCCTGAAGAAATTTCTTACGAAAAATGCTTCGTGGCCGTAGCATTTTGGCATCTTCATGAGTAAAAATGCGATCGGGTAGGACTCCTTCTTCTCCATTTTGTTCCTGACTCATATATAAAGATCCACCAATGTAAATACGTTCCCCTTCCATAGCCCAGTATACAACCATAACTACAGCAATGACCAGGTAATTCTGTGATAGAATTCAAGTTGCAGCAGTATTCTATAGTTTTATCAGCAGTTAGAAGAAATAAAATCCATGTTGATCTTCTTTTTCTTGGTAATTGGTTACATAAAACAGCCTTGAATCTGATGGAAAAAAAAAAAAGAAACATGATTCTCATAATTATGAAGAAATTAGATTTATTGTGAAGGTATAATTATTTAAAACAAAGAATACATATTTACATAGTCATAGTATTTACATAGGCATAGGAGTGGCTGTGTGGTAAGTAGATTGCTTATGAACCACATGGTTCCAGATTCAGTCTCATTGCATGGCACCTTGGGCAAGTGTATTCTACTATAGCCTCGGGCCAACCAAAGCCTTGTGAGTGGATTTGGTAGACAGAAACTGAAAGAAGCCCGTTGTATATATGTGTATGTGTGTGTATATGTTTGCGTGTCTGTGTTTGTCCCCCCCAACATCGCTTGACAACCAATGCTGGTGTGTTTACATCCCCGTAACTTAGCAGTTCGGCAAAAGAGACCGATGGAATAAGTACTAGGCTTACAAAGAATAAGTCCTGGGGTCGATTTACTTGACTAAAGATGGTGCTCCAGCATGGCCGCAGTCAAAATGACTGAAACAAGTAAAAGAGTAAAAGAGTCAATTTAAATGTAGACGTGAGAAAGATAACAGAGTGTATGTAAATACAGGTGTGTGTTGAGCCACATATAATGTGTGTAAATGTAAATATGGGTAAGGCAATATATGATTTATGTAAATATAAGATTGAATTAGAGTATGTAAATGTACACAATATATTACTTTTTAATAGCTTGATTAGTGGAACGAAAGCAGTGGCAATACTCTTTTTAGGGCTTCTGTGAATGATGGAAAGAAGTCTAGAGACTAGAAACCAAAGATGAATGCTGACAACAGCACAGATGCTACCAAAAGCAACCAAGAGCCAGGCAGTGATGATAAACCAGATGGATTGGGTTAGATAAAATATACTGGCTACGAATGTAGATTTGTGAGATAACACGTGGTGAATATAAGTGTAGACTTAGATGACTGTAGTGTATGTAAACATAGGTATATGTTAGATGGTTGTAGTGTATGCAAATACAGTTCTGGTTTAAATAAAATATAATGTAAATACAGACATGGGATAGATATGCAAATTTAGATGCATGTCAGATGACTGTACAAAAATATACACATGGGTTAGACACCACACAGTGTGTCTAAACGTAGGAATGTACTAAACAACACACGTAATTTACATGAATGTAGACATGGGTTAGATAATATGCTGTATATAATTATAAACATAGGTTAAATAAAATATAGTGTATGTTGACATGGGTTACATAACATTTAATGTAGATGTGTGTGTGTGTGTATGTGTGTGTGTGTGTGTGCGTGTAACTTCAGATGTGCTATTGGTGATTTCTTTTCTTTCTTCAAACTTTTTACTTTCTCCTCTCTGACAAAGAGCTATACTCGAAACATCAAAAACTGTCTCTTTTTACCAAGTTTCAAACTAATACATTCTTTGTGCACATCTTCATTGCTTGTTATTGTTAATATTGTTCTTTAATTTGAATTGGCCACACACATATATTAAGGGGTAGTAAGGTATATAAACACAAATTAGGTTTGATATATATATATATATATTTACATGGAGCACAAAAATGCAGAATAAAGAAGAATATAATATAAAGAAATTATGTAACATCTTGTAGCGACAGCTGTTTCAGGAAGCAAAGAGTTATGTAATAATCATAACTTGCAGGTGATATAAGCAAGAAGTCACAAGTATGAAACCAGTGACCAGTCCAGTGAAGTTATTACAGTAAGTCCAGCCTCTCTGGATGTTGTGGCTTTGCTCAGGATGAAGTTGGAATATGTATATGTATATATATATGGTAAGATAACATATAGTGTGTATATGTAAAGCATGGGTTATATATATAGTGCTGGTGGCACGTAAAAAAGCACCATCCAGACGTGGCCGATGCCAGCGCCGCCTTGACTGGCTTATTGCCAGTGGTATGTAAAAAGCACCAATCCGATCGTGGCCGTTGCCAGCCTCCCCTGGCACATAAAAAGCACCCTCTACACTCACGGAGTGGTTGGCGTTAGGAGGGGCATCCAGCTGTAGAAACACTGCCAGATCAGACTGGAGCCTGGTGCAGCCTTCTGGCTTCCCAGATCCCGGTTAAACCATCCAACCCATGCTAGCATGGGGAACGGACATTAAGCGGCGATGATGATGATGATGAGTACTGTATGTACATATTAGCATAGGTTTGATGGAATAAAGTGGAAATAAATACAGACATTACTAAGACAACCAAATAAGTGTGAAAGTAGACATGGATTGGATAGTACAGCGTGTGTAAACCTACATGTAGGTTAGAGTATGTAGTGAGTGTGTTTATGCAAATTTAGACATGAGTTACATAAAATATAGAGTATGTGTATGTTTAAATAAGACATGTGTTAGGTAACGTGTGTAAATGTACAGATGGGTGAGATGACATATTCTGTAAGTGAAGATTGTGATTGTGAATTAGAAATGGGTACAATAACATATAGTGTATGTATTGCAAAATGTAGATATGGCTTGCATAACATGCAGTGTGATGTAAAAGTAGATGTGGGTCAGATAATATAGAGTGTCTGTAAACGAAGTCTTGAGTTAAATGAAATTGCATCAGAAAGAAAAATATCTCTTTTCAACAGTTATTAATTATTTATTTATTTATTTATTATCATTATTATTATTATTATTATTATACATAGTCGATGACAATATTTATTTACACTGGCAAAATAAGGAATCCGTTGGCAAGATAGTATAAGTGGAATGATAATGAATACATTAGGTAAGCAAGTATTGTAATTTAATTACAACAGGGAATGAATAACAGTGAAACATATTCAACATTCCAATGTAATAAATAGGACACTTGTAATCTAAATTTACATATTAAAGGCTTCACTTGCCACATAACATGCGTAAGCATATTCTACAACCACTAGACTTCCATTCTTGCTCCCATTTGTCTCTGCATCACATACATACTATAACTACCAGAAAATAAAGGCGAGCTGTTAATATGGTTTTGTCCAGCCAGTGTACTTATCAGCTATGATTCAATTGACTATAAGTTACAGCTATGACAGAGAACTGCCAAAAATTGCTAAAATATATTCTGATTGGCCAAAATGTATAAAAATCCACACCAAAATTAACCAAACAGTCTGACTCATTATTTTCATTGGCTGAAACTGACCAATCAGTAGCTACTCACCAGTTTCTCTCCTGAGCCCTTTCCACAATGTAAATATGAAACATTTTCATGTCATCATTTCAGAGCTTGCCTTCCTCCTGCATGTTATGCTCAACTTGAAAATGAAAAACATCTCTCACACTTTATATTTTTCTGTCTCAGACACAGTAAGCTTTCTGATACTTGATCTCGTGTACACACACGATTAAGATATTTGCCTTTCGAATGCTATATTTGAAGAGTGACTATACTTTGCTGTGCTGTTTCCTTGTAGTCAGTTGTGACCCAGTTATCCCCTTTAATGTTGTCAAAATATTTTCGTTTAAGAAAAAGACACATCTATTGTTCTTCTTAGCCCACCTCTCTCAACACAAAGACAGCAAAGCAAATCTTAAATTAATATTAACCCTTCAGCATTCAGATTACTCTGTCAAACGTAATACTTATTTATTCACATTGTTTTGAATTAATCAAGCATTATCTCACCACTTCAAGATGTCAATGAGGTGATTGTTTATTTATTAGAATGACATTATAAGGTAGATGTAAGAAGCTGGTTCTGGTCAGTTTGAACATAAAAACAACCAGAATATTTGGGCTGGACATGGCCGATTTAAATGCTAAAGGTTAATGTTTCATCATCATTTAACGTCCGCTTTCCATGCTAGCATGGGTTGGACAATTTGACTGAGGTCTGGCGAACCAGATGGCTGCACCAGACTCCAATCTGATCTGGCAGAGTTTCTACAGCTGGATGCCCTTCCTAACGCCAACCACACCGAGAGTGTAGTGGGTGCTTTTACGTGCCACCGATATGAGGGCCAGTCAGGCGGTACTGACAACGGCCACACTTGTCAAATAAGATGCTTTCATCCAAAGAAAAGACTTGTCTACTGTTCCTTTTAATTCCTCTCCCTCTCTCTCTTCCCAATGACAGAATAAATCTTAATATTGATTTCAAATTTTGGCACAAGGCCAGCAATTTTGAGGGGTGTAAGTTGATTACATTGACCCCAGTGCTGAAATGGTACCTATTTTATTGACCCCAAAAGGATGAAACCAAAATCGACCTTAGAACATAAACACGGGATGAAATGTCATAAGGCATCTTGCCCAGCATGCTAATACTTCTGCCAGCTTGACACTTTATCTTAAATTAATATTAAGCCTGGTGAAAAAACAGATATTAAGGAAATTAATAGTTACTTGCATTGGCATAAATTATGTAGTGAAGTTCATGAGTTTAGATAAATTTGTTGTGTGGTAGGAAAAGAGGAATATGATGGTTCAAGACTGATCTCTCTCTCTCTGAGATAAAAGCCAAAACATTCACACGTGCATGGCTTATTATAGCAAAACTAGGTTTATCAAACACCTGGCATTTATAAAACCAGGTGTTTGATAAGCCAAGACAACATAAAAAATAACAGTGGATGTTGTGACGTATCAGTTAGAGGCCAACAGAGTATCAAGTTGCAAGCCTGGGTTCAATTCCTGGTTGAAATTGTCCAATTTACTGATGCAACTGATACTACTTTAGTTACCCCTACACCCATATTAGGAGTCTGTCATAAGCCCTAGAATTCATAATGTCAGACCTTAACTGGGTTTTTATGGCATATAAATGACTGAGGTCACAATACACCCCATCCGCCCCCACGTCCGAGATGGGGGACAAACAAAGCGATGGGGGACAACTCACACACACACACACAAAGGGCTTCATTCAGTTTCCATCAACCAAATCCACTCACAAAGCTTTGGTTGGCCTGAGGCTGTAGTAGCAGACACTTGCCCAAGGTGCCATGCAGTGGGATTGAACCCAAAACTATGTGGCTGAGAAGCAATCTTCTTGCCACACAGCTACACATGCACCTAGACTACACCACAATCTTATAACAAGCGCAACCCCTAACCTCTAGGCCACATGCCTTTCCCTACACTCATATACACCCTCCCCCCTTAATAGAAGCCTATCTACTACATATGTGGGAAATTCTGTTTGTGGGTGTCTTTGTTTGTGAAATTGTTAGCTAACTCCTCCTAGATTGTTTTATCGATTTTGATGAAACTCGAGACGTGAGTAGAACTCATGTCTGGAAACCTCATGACATACTTAGATTGTTGAAAAATCGATAATAGGGCCCCTGGAAGGGATCCTTATATCTACTACATATAACTGATATATTTTATTTAAACACCCATAGCACCTGCACTTACAATTGTCAGTTTTTAGCGAAGGGATCAATATTCGATTCTCACGATCAGCGGATCTGCATTTCACTACTCAGTTTCGAACTGCAAAACCTCATTATTGCACTTTCTTGATTTGAATCTTAAATCTTAAAGACTTCATTCATACATTTATATACACACATACTTTTTGTGCTTATATATATGCTACATTTAGATATTACCTTGAATAAATTAGCCTTGATAAAGTTAACCTTTAAGATTCCACGACTAGTTAGAGTATGAGTGGGTACTTGTACTTCACAAGCTACTCTAATGCGACAACGGCAATTTCAAGTAAGTCTCCAATTCATTATATTTGATATTTACTAAATCAAACAATTATTCTTCATCTATTCTACTTCAATATCTAAACAGTTATACACATATTGCTGTAATTAATTCAGACATTGCATTAATAGACAGTTTTTCAACATCTCCAAATAACTAAATGCTGGCAATGCATACAGGGTTTTCAATTAAATTTCATTACACTTTGAATGCCCATAACTCCAATAATTCTGTGTTTTTCTAGTTAAACTTTTTCGATGAAGGTAGATAAATTTTTGATTCCAGAACGTATTTAATAAGTGTGTCCCAATCCTGCTTTTTCTCATAGACAACTCTATGGAAATCCGGAAAATTTATTCGTGTATGTACCCAATGGCAAAACCAAAAACATTGTGTATCACAAAGCCCTGCAAGACTGAAATTTTGGAACAAAGATGCCTCTCCCTTCAACAACTTCTCTTG
>NC_043012.1:54883291-54893291 GCF_006345805.1 Octopus sinensis | reverse complement strand
TTCTTCAACCCAATGTTAGATTACAGATTTTATATAATCTCTTAATTCTGATTTCTATATTAACAATTTCTAAATATTAGGATTTTAAAATATCATGAAAGTTTATTTAAATATCAGTAAATCATTGCATTATTTTTATAGAGATCTTTTTTCTTTTTTTTTTTATCAGGGGGAGGTATTAATATCTTGACAAATATTCCAAATTTTCATTGATATGTTTATTGTTCAGCTTTGTCTTTTGACCAAGGAATATATATTCCAGGTCAATAAGCTGGCAACCAATAGATTTTCAACAAATCTTCCCCCTTGCCCCCCCACAAACACACATGTATGTTTGTCCGCAGGTCTGCCGACACACAATCTGATGCTGACTAAATGCTACTTATTCAAAGCAATACATTGTCTTTACTTAGGGGAGGGGGGCATGTTGACTGTTATGCATACTCTGTTACAGTAAGGCATATAAAAATTAACATCTTTATATATAAATAAATCTAACAGTTGACTAATGTATAGAACACAAGCAAAAGACAGTAAAAATCACAATGGTTGAATCAAGAGAATAAAAGAGAAGGCAACAACAGCAACTACAGTGGAGGTGCAATGGTTAGGGCAGTGGACTCGCGGTCAGAGGATCGAGGTTTCGATTCCCAGACCGGGCGTTGTGTGTGTTTATGGAGCGAAAACATCTAAAGCTCCACGAGGCTCCGGCAGGGGGTGGCGACGACCCCTGTTGTACTCTTTTGCTCCAACTTCCTCTCACTCTTTCTTCCTGTTTCTTGTCCCCGACTTCCTATGCAACTGCTGAGCCTGGATGCGCATAAATCCATCCGTCGATGCTCTCGGTGTCGGGGGTTGACCTGCTTTCTCTTCTGCAGGTCTTACGAATAGCAAAGGACCACGTTTCGGACTTCTCCCACTGGACAAAGACTGCTACGCTCAACAGCAACAGCAACTACAACAACAAAGTCAACGGAAGCAATGTTGCTTGCTTCTCGTGCTTCATGCTCTTGCTTAATGAGGTTGAGGTAATCCCTGATTAGTGATCCTGGAGTTATCTTGTGGTAGAGCTGACCAGGTCTATCAGTGCTCTCCATTGCTGGTAGCCCCATGCTAGCTCCTCTGCATCCTCCAAGGTGATGTTGAGCCTCTGGAGATCTTCCCCAACCACGTTCAGCCATTTGGTGTGGAGCAGGCCATGAGGCCTCTTCCAGCCCCGCAGCTGCTGCATTGAATGAAAGTAAGACCCTGGTAGAATAATCTGGTGGGAGATGGAGGACATGTCTGTACCAGTGCATGTAACGGATATCTATAAGGTGAGAGGTAGCGAGCAGATGCATGCAGTTCTTTGTTGGAAATAAAGTGTTATTAGACTTCAGATAAGGGTAGTATTTACTTATTACTAAATGTACAGTTATATCTAAAAAAAATTGACTATTTCCTTTTCCTAGCACCTCAATCAATTCTTCATAAAATAAATAGTTCTTCATCCTAGTAAAGACTGAACTCTGCAAAGTAGGAGCTTTTCCAAATTAAGTCTGAAATATATAAATCTATTTGTTCACAACAAACTTCAATTATTGCACTGTTCCAGGACTACAAACAAACAAACTTGGTCACTATATTTAGCCCCCACCCCCTAAATTACCATAAAAATAGTAAAGACTTTACAGTGTGTATTATAAAAATTAATGACAGAACCATGAATTGGAATAAAACCTCTACTGAATATTCAAGCTTTTTCAGGAAAGAATTTCATTATAAAGGAATAGAACTCTACTATGGCATACTGTAGACATTTACTAAGGTATCTGTTCTCTCTTTTACTGAACCACTTAATGACAATTATTCTATAATGGCAGAGAAGTGAACTGTTTAATGTTAAAAATTATGGAATCTAAAATATCTTTAGTTACACAGTCTATTTCACAGTTGGCTAGAATTATAAATCTGCATTTAATATTAGCAAGATAATTATCATTACAACCTTTAAATGTACTTTTATAGTTCAGGTAACACTAAAGATTCTACTCTATCATTTACTTTTAAGTTGTTAGTTGATTGTTTTGCTTCTAAATTCATGTACTTTTGTTTACATGTAATACTAAAAAAAGAATAGATCACTTGTTTTCGCATGTGTATAGAAGAAAATAGCACAGGATTCTGTATTTGGTAATGAACAAATGAAAATGTAAAATTCTATTTTTTTTCAGTTTGGCGCAAATCAAATCTTGATGTACTGTAAATCAATCATATTTTGATGTGTTTACAGACATTTTTGAATTTTCCTCACTTGTTTGAAGAATCAAAAGCATAAAGCCCAGATTTAGAATTCATGCCATTTCAGCCTTTACTATAGCTTCAGACCAATCAAAGCCTTGTAAGAGGAACTGAAACCGAAAGAAGCCTGGCATAGATATATACATATAACAAAACAAGCAAGTGGAAATCTTTTGGTATTATTTATTCTCCATTACATGTATTTCATTTGCTATTAGCAAATGAAACACGTGTAATGGGAAAAAAAATTTCCACTTACCTAGGCGTAGGAGTGGCTGTGTGGTAAGTAACTTGCTTACTAACCACATGGTTCCGGGTTCAGTCCCACTGTGTGGCACCTTGGGCAAGTGTCTTCCACTATAGCCTCAGGCCGACCAAAGCCTTGTTAGTGGATTTGGTAGACAGAAACTAAAAGAAGCCCGTCGTATATATGTATATATATAAATATATATGTATGTGTGTGTGTGTGCGTGTGTGTGTGTGTGTATACGTTTGTGTGTCTGTGTTTGTCCCCCCAACATTGCTTGGCAACTGATGCTGGTGTGTTTACGTCCCCGTAACTTAGCGGTTCGGCAAAAGAGACCGATAGAATAAGTGCTAGGCTTACAAAGAATAAGTGCTGTGTTTGATTTGCTCAACTAAAGGCGGTGCTCCAGGATGGCCACAGTCACATGACTGAAACAAATAAAAGAATAAAAGAGTTATCTATATTTTTTATACAATAATTCTGCAAATTATCACTTAAGGTTATCTCTATAGATTTCCAATAGAAATTATAGCTACCACCTATTTTGTTATGATATTTCATATCTGAGATCATCATCATCATTTAATGTCAGCTTTCCATGCTAGCAGGGGTTGGACGAATGACTGAGGGCTGGCAAACCAGATGGCTGCACCAGGCTTCAATCTTGATCTGGCAGAGTTTCTACAGCTGGATGCCCTTCCTAACGCCAACCACTCCGATAGTGTAGTGAGTGCTTTTTACATGCCACCGGCACGGGGCCAGTTAGGCGGTACTGGCAACGACCTCGCTCAAATCTTTTACACATGTCACCGGCACAGGTGCCAGTAAGACGATGCTGGTAACGATCACGCTCAAATGGTGTCTTTTACGTGCCACAGGCACAGAGGCCAGATAGCCGCTCTGGCAACGCTCAAGCTTGGATGCCTAATTTAAACAACAAAAATGAAAAATGAATAACAGGTAGTATATGCCACATTTCAGGTGTTTTTGGTCCTTCGTCAGCACCCATCCAACCCATTAACCATCTACAAACTCATTGCTTAAATAGGCACTAAATATAGTGTTGTAACATTACTAGATACACAAATCTTACATATTAAACAAATCCCTGGAAACTGGTACGTAAATACTAATGACCTATAGGGACACTGTATTTTGTTACATAACCACAATATACTACAAAGTCTATCAAACACTTTTCTAAATCAATACTGTGTTCTCTTGTGTTAGCAGTGCTATTACATTATAACAAAATCAGTGCTGGCTATAATATCTATAGAAAATCTGAAGAGATAATACTAACAAGCGATGTAATAGCACTGCTAACACAGTAGAACACAGCATTTGATATACTTTATTGTATATCATGATTGCATAACAAAGTACGGGTCATTAATAGCTGCAAATGATATTTCCATAATTCTCGATTTTAATAGGTATTTTGACTAACATACAACAGCAACTGTGGTCACATATTGATTGGAATAATGGAATGAGCAAAAGGCGGCAAGCTGGCAGAAATGTTAGCATGCCGGGTGAAATGCTTAGCCGTATTTTGTCTTGCTTTATGTTCTGAGCTCAAATTCCACCAAAGTTGACTTTGCTTTTCATCCTTTCGGGGTTGATAAATTAAGTACCAGTTGCATACTGGGGTCGATCTAATCAACTGGCCTCCTCCCTAAAGGTTTCGGGCCTTGTGCTTAGAGTAGAAAATTCAAGAGGAAACAACTGGGATTTACCCTAACTATGTATGTATGTGTGTGTGTGTGTATATGTGTGTGTGTGTGTGTGTGTGTGTGTATGTATATATGTATGTTATGTCAGGTCACTTTCGAGTGCTACTGGTAACATGTAACCCAGTACAACCTGTTGCATGTTTGGGTTGTCGGCGACTAAACCGGCAACCCCACCAAGCTTGCTTGGTGAGGAGGGTGTTTATTGGTCACCCTGCGGGATGAAAAACAAAACCCGTCAAAGGGCGGAGCAACTCTTGAGAGTCAACGACCATCCAATAAATGTCTTAAGGCTGTATCATGCGCAGGTACATAGAAATAATCGGACTGAATATCGATCGCGCGGTTAAACCATTGGGAGTGACAGACTCCTAGCCTTTGTTAGGGCATCCTTCTAGGAGAAGGTAACTCAGGTAACTGGGATAACTCCGACATAAAACCTAGTTGTTACCGATGATGTTGACTTGTTCTTCTTTTCGGATTATGGCTGCTGTTGCTTAGTGAGAGGTGCACAGCCTTTCCTCACTTTAAAAAAAATCTTCTTGCACAGGCATTGCATGATAACAAAATTTGATTAAGCTTCGTGCAATGGCCATACTCGATAACAAGGGGGCAGCCACCATAGTGAGAGAGAGAGAGAGAGAGAAAGAAAGAAAGATATAAAGATATCCCATGATGCTTTGCAAACATGCATTATTCCTATGCTAGCAAAGTTGATCATTTCTAGTCTTCCAAGAAAAACAAGTCTGGCCAGGCTTGGAAACAGGAAAGGCATCCTGCTGTAGAAAATCTGCCTCAACCAAATCCCGTTTAACTCATGCAAGCATGGTGAAGTAGACATTAAACGATGATGATGTAGATGATGATGATGATGATGATGATAATGGTGATGTTGGTATATTTCAACTGAGTGACGAAACAAGGATAACAAGTTTGTGTTGTGAACTAGCAAAATTGGATTATTGAGCAGATTGACATTTCTGAAGCTTGGGGTCCATGGGGGGAAATCCATTTCAATAAAAAGGGGTCCTTGGTGATGAAAATGTTGGGAACAGCTGCGTTAATATATGCAAGCATGGAAATTTGAATGATCAATGTGTGGCTACTGCTTTTGCTGCTACTATCAATAGCACTAATGATGATGTTGGAGATGATGATGACAATGGTGATGGTGGTGGCGATGATGATGGTAGAGATGGTGATGATGGTGGTGGTGGTGGTGGTGTGGTGGTCATTGTTGACATTGTCACTGTGGAGATTGGAGTATTGGTAATGGTGATGATATGGAAGACGGTGATGCTGATGACAAAAGGCAGTAATGCCAATGATAGTGATGACAATTACAATAATGATGATTAGGAGGGTTGCAGGGATGGTTAAGATGGGAATGAATGTGATAGTGAAGATGATGTTTAAGAGGAGGAGGAAGAAAAAAGATGATGATGATGATGAGGATGGTTATAAGGGAATGCTGGAGCTCATGATGATAATGATGATGACTGTGATGGTGATGATGATGGTGCAAAGGAAGATGTTAGCGGTGGTGGTGGTGGTAGTGGTGATGATAACAGTTATGATGGAGATGACACTCTTGATAATGATGATGTTCTTGATGATGATGATGATGATGTCAGAGATGCTGCTGAAAATGGTGATGATTATCATTATGATGGAGATAGGAATAATGATGATGATGGAGATAAGGGTAATAGTAATTATGTTCGTGGTGGTGATGATGTTTTTAAACGAAGATAATTTTGAATGTTCTACAATTTGGTTTTCATTAACCAAAAAGAAAAAAGAAAGAAAAAATAGAAAAATTAATTTTTTCCTTTTAATCACATTTTGCTTGTGTTTTTGTTTTAAGATTCACATAAATCAATATTTTTTTATTACATTTTTCTATAATTTGAAAACAAAAAAAAATCGATATTTCACAAACGGGAGACAACTCATGACATTTGCTAATTTATTTGTTTCGTTAGTATTTCCTTAGATTGGTTTTAATTATGCTCAGTGTTCAACTTGCAATAATGTTTGATGTCACTACCCTACACATCCAATTATTATCTTGTAATTAGATCTTGTTACTGTAAATCATCCCCTTTTCATAGCCAAAACAATTTTGGCTACTTTTTTCCCCTTCAGTAATGGAGTTTAATTTTAGCTGTTGTTGTTGTTGTTGTTGTTGTTTCACATTTATTCTATTTGCTTTAATATAATTTACTCCTTTTATTCGTTGGCTGGTTTCAGTCATTGGAATCCAGTCGGTTATTTCAACCTTGGTACTTGTTTTCAAGTCCAGTATTTATTTTATCAATCTCTATTTGTTGAGCCATTAAGTTACATTCCACATGTGTAAAAACACACTCTTTTACTTGTTTCAGTCACTTGACTGCGGCCATGCTGAAGCACCGCCTTTAGTCGAGCAAACCGAACCCGGGACTTATTCTTTGTAAGCCCAGTACTTATTCTATCGGTCTCTTTTGCCGAAACACTAAGTGACGGGGACGTAAACACACCAGCATCGGTTGTCAAGCAATGCTAGGAGTACAAACACAGACACACAAACACATACACACACATACATATATATATACATATATACGACAGGCTTCTTTCAGTTTCCGTCTACCAAATCCACTCACAAGGCATTGGTCGGCCCGGGGCTATAGCAGAAGACACTTGCCTAAGATGCCACGCAGTGGGACTGAACCCGGAACCATGTGGTTGGTTAGCAAGCTACTTACCACACAGCCACTCCTCATTTAAAACACGATGATGTTCAAATTTCATCTTTTTGATTTTTTTCATAATCTTCAGCACCTTGTCACCATGTTCTATATCTTGCAGTTCCTACTCTTTTACTTGTTTCAGTCATTTGACTGCGGCCCTGCTGGAGTACCACCTTTAGTTGAGGAAATTGACCCTAGGACTTATTCTATCAGTCTCTTTTTGCCGAACTGCTAAGTTATGGGAGCATAAACACATCAGCATCGGTTGTCAAGCGACGTTGGGGGAGACAAACACAAACACACACACATATATATACATATACACAACAGGCTTCTTTCAGTTTCCATCTACCAAATCCACTCACAAGGCTTTGGATGGCCTGAGGCTATAGTAGAAGACACTTGCCCAAGGTGCCACACAGTGGGACTGAACCCGGAACCATGTGGTTGCTAAGCAAGCTACTTACCACTTTCTTTTCTTTCTCTCTCCACATTTTCCCTACTATGTGTGAGTAGACATGTAGGCCTTTCTCCCTTCTTCTTAGTACAGAAACTGGCTCTGCCGTCCCCCTGTAATTCCCTTGTTCCGTGACATGAAGCTGAACCCTACCTCCCAGCACACCCCCACGGTTTGTAGTCTTGCAAACTGCATGTTGACTTCAATAGTGCAGGTGGCATGAGGAAAGCACAAAGTCCACGCTGTAAAATGGTTGGCATTAGGAAGGGCATCCAGCTACAGAAATCATACCGAAGCAGACATTGGAGCTTGATGCGGTTCTTGGACACATCGGATTTGGTCAAACCATCCATCCCATGCAAGCATGGAACGTAGACATTAAATGATAATGAACTGAAAACATTTGGTATTTTTATTGATTATATACTGATTGAATTTGTGTAGATTTTCATGCCATAAATTTTTGACTGTTAGCATTATGTACCAGCTGTCATGTTGGTTTTTTTGCTGTGGTAAAATTTTGACCATTTAATGGTCATATACATTTGACAAGAAAGTCTACACAAACAACCCAAACACCGAATATATTCAATTCTTGAAGATGAAACTGATGATCTAGAAATATCAGATATGGATTTAGGGACTCTACAGTTTCAAATCAACAGCAAAAAACTAAGAAAATAGGAAAAAAACGAAAATAAAATAAAAATAACACTTGACCGTAGTTGTGTATTTAACAAAAGATGTATAAAAAAAATAAAGGCTATTCCCTATCTCTTATATAAAATCCATTCTGTTCGTCTGTGTGTGTGTGTGTGGCTTCTAGGATCTCAGGCATCCTCCATCCAATTGCACTCAAATTTGATATGTAGATACCGATGGTATCAGGGCGAGTATAAGTCTTGAAAAAATTACAAAAATCGATTCCAGGTGAGAAAGCCGTGGGAAATCGTTTTTCTTTGGAATAGAAAAAAAGTCTATCTTTATTTCTTCTTTTGCTGGTGTCTCAAATTTAGGTTAAATCAGTGTTTCTCAAAGGAGAGGCCTATGGGACGGTCGAACAAGTTGTTTTGAGAAAATTTGGCTTAAATGTTTGACAACTCAGCACCGTCTATTGGGACGGGGGGGGGGGGCACTTTGCTCGTATTTATATATTTTTGGTGACTTCACTGGTGTTAGTGCTACATAAAAGGCATCTAGTACACTCTTAAATGGTTTGCATTAGAAAGGGCATTCAGCTGTAGAAGCCATGCCAAAGCAGACATTTCAAATCTGGCATAGCCCTTTAGCTTGTCTATTCTTGTCAAATCATCCAACCCATGCCAACACAGAAAAAAAGATGTTAAATGATGATGATGATATATATTTACTGTGAAATTCAGTGCTTTGTAGAGGTGCAACAGTGGCAATGACTTCTTGGTAGCTATTGGATTGCTCTATAGCAGCCAAGTAAAATCCAAGTACTCAAAGCCTGCTGAGAATCTCAGACACCTGCAGGCACCAAAGAGTTGGATTGTAAAAATTGCTATATACGCCAACAACCAAAAGTTATTGGCAAGGGAAATTGATATGTCTGAAGATCAAGTGTGACATGCTAAGATTCTGTGGAAAAGGTACAACGGAAGAACTGAATAAAAGATGGACTGAAGGAATTGTTGTATTACTGAGAAAGGTATAAGCAGTGAAAGCAATAGGTAGCATAGGAGAGATGTCAAAAATTCTATCCTACAATTTGTTTTCATCAAACATTGAATGCTGAACATTCACTTCCGAATAAACGCCACACTCAAGATCATTAAAATTTGTTCCCACCAGAATCAAAATCAAATTCAATGACTGGCATCCGTGCTAGCGGGGTGCAAAGAGCACCATACGAGTGTGATCATTGACAGAGCAGCTAACCGGCTTCCGTGCCAGTGGCACTCAAAAGGCACCATTCAAGCATGATCGTTACCAGCGTCGCCTTACTGGCACTCGAGCCCCGTGCTAGTAGGGCACCATCTGAGCATGATCATTGGCAGAGCGGCTATCTGGCCTCCGTGCCTGTGGCACGTAAAAGACACCATCCGAGCATGATTGTTACCAGCATCGCCTTACCAGCACCTGTGCCGGTTGCATGTGTAAAAGATTTAAGAGAGGTCATTGCCAGTACCGTCTGACTGGCCCCTGTGCCGTGGCACGTAAAAGGGCACCATTCGAGCATGATCGTTACCAACGTCGCCTTACTGGCACCTGTGCTGGTGGCATGTGTAAAAAGATTCGAGCGAGGTCATTGCCAGTACCGCCTGACTGGCCTCCGTGCCGGTGGCATGTAAAAAGCATCTACTACACTCTCAGAGTGGTTGGCATTAGGAAGGGCATCCAGCTGTAGAAACTCTGCCAGATCAAGATTGGAGCCTGGTGCAGCCATCTGGTTCGCCAGCCCTCAGTCAAAATCGTCCAACCCATGCTAGCATGGAAAGCTGACGTTAAGCGATGATGATGATGATGATTGCAAACAGACTGTCAAGGAAGAGACTTGGAAATAGGTGGACCTGGATAACCTCAA